>NC_057813.1:322679581-322680724 GCF_018294505.1 Triticum aestivum | reverse complement strand
TCTTTGGGGTACCGCACAGGAAGAAGCCTTCACGGTATTGAAAGATAAGTTGACACATGCTCCTTTACTCCAACTTCCTGATTTTAATAAGACTTTTGAGCTTGAATGTGATGCTAGTGGAATTGGATTAGGAGGTGTGTTATTACAAGATGGCAAACCTGTTGCATACTTTTCTGAAAAATTGAGTGGGCCTAGTCTGAATTATTCTACTTATGATAAAGAATTATATGCTCTTGTTCGGACTTTAGAAACATGGCAACATTATTTATGGCCCAAAGAATTTGTTATACATTCTGATCATGAATCTTTGAAACATATTAAAAGTCAAGCTAAACTGAATCGTAGACATGCTAAATGGGTTGAATTCATTGAGACTTTTCCTTATGTCATTAAACACAAGAAGGGAAAAGAAAATGTTATTGCTGATGCATTGTCTCGTCGCTATACTATGCTTTCACAACTTGTCTTCAAAATATTTGGTTTGGAGACCATCAAAGATCAATATGTGCATGATGCTGATTTTAAAGATGTAATGCAGAATTGTAAAGAAGGAAGAATGTGGAACAAGTTTGTCGTTAACGATGGATTTGTGTTTCGTGCTAACAAGCTATGCATTCCAGCTAGCTCCGTTCGTCTTTTGTTGTTGCAGGAGGCGCATGGAGGAGGATTAATGGGACACTTTGGCGTGAAGAAGACGGAGTGATGAGGACATGACTACCTTGGATATGACCAAAAATATTGCATATATGCATATTTGTCAGGTGATTTCTAGTGCAAACTATTCAATAATCTATTTATGTTATCCAGAACAAAAATACTTCACACACTTTTGTGTTTTGTCTAATTGCAGGTGTATGGGACATTTGTACAATCCACATATGAAGATAAGGAAGAAAGAGATGTTTATTTGCTGTCCAAAAAGTTCTCTCACGTCACTTTTGGCCCAAGAGAAGATAGAGTCCAAGTCTCTCACGTTCTGGATTCAGATTCGGACTGCACAGATATACCTGACTCAAAACGCACACAAGTTTTTCATACGGACTCCGAATTGGGTGATTCTTTTTTTGTTGGAAACTAGATTTCGTGCACTTTCCAACCCAATTGGAATCACCTTCAAATTCGTCCGGAGCGTTGAGTTGTGGA
>NC_057813.1:322672484-322679571 GCF_018294505.1 Triticum aestivum | reverse complement strand
CGGCGCCGCTTGCCGCCCGGCCACCCTCGCCGTGGCTGCGGCCCCTCCGGCCACCGTCGTGGCCTCGGCCGCCCCGACCCCCGTTGGCTTCGGGCGCGGGCGCCCGCGCCGCGTCCTTCGGGGTTGCGCCCGAAACGGGCACCGCCCCGCAAACCCCCCCACGCCCGCATGCCCGTTTGGCCCTCTGGGCCGATGACATGGGGGCCCCACCCCCACAGAACGGTTTAAAAATAAAAAGAAAATGAAAAATTAAATAAAACTAATTAACTAATTAATTAATTAATTAATTAATTAATTAATTAATTAATTCTGATTAATTAGCACTAATCACTAATTAACCTAATTAACTAATGTTAATTAACTCTTATTAGGTTAATTAGATATTAGAGAATGACATGCGGGACCCACCTGTCAGGTTTGACTCAGTCAACCCTGTTGACTGCTGATGTCAGTATGACATCATGCTGATGTCATAAATGCATTTTCGAATTAATTAAATAATTAATTAAATTCCAGAAATTAATAAAATATTTTAAAAATCATATCTTTTAATCCGTAATCCGGATTAAAATATTTTCAACATGAGAGTTGCTCAGAACGACGAGACGAATCCGGATACGCCGTCCGTTTGTCAGCCACACACCCCTAACCTATTGAACCTGCAACTTTTCCCCTCCGGCTCCTCTGCCCGAAAACACGAAACACCGGGAATACTTTCCCGGATGTTTTCCCCCTTCCATCGGTATCACCTATTACCGCGTTAGGGCACACCGAACACCGCGTATTGCCTTGTTATATTTTGTGATGCTTTGTTTGCTCTGTATTCATTATTTCTTCCCCCTCTTCTCTCCGGTAGACTACGAGACCGACGCTGCTGCTGCCCAGTTCGACTACGGAGTTGACGACCCCTCTCTCTCTTGCCAGAGCAACCAGGCAAGCCCCCCCCCCTTTGATCACCAGATATCGCCTACTCTTTTCTATACTGCTTGCATTAGAGTAGTGTAGCATGTTACTGCTTTCCGTTAATCCTATTCTGATGCATAGCCTGTCATTGCTGCTACAGTCATTGATACCTTACCCGCAATCCTAAATGCTTAGTATAGGATGCTAGTGTTCCATCAGTGGCCCTACACTCTTGTCCGTCTGCCATGCTATACTACTGGGCTGTGATCACTTCGGGAGGTGATCACGGGCATATACTATATACTTTACACTGTTACATTACTGGTGATACTGCTTGGAGATGGGGGCTGAAGGGGCAGGTGGCTCCATCCAGGTAGTGGTGGGCCTGAGTTCCCGACGGCCCCCGACTGTTACTTTGTGGCGGAGCGACAGGGCAGGTTGAGACCACCTAGGAGACAGGTGGGCCTGGCCTTGTTCGGCGTTCGCGGATACTTAACACGCTTAACGAGATCTTGGTATTTGATCTGAGTCTGGCTACGAGCCTATACGCACTAACCATCTACGTGGGAGTAGTTATGGGTATCCCGACGTTGTGGTATCAGCCGAAGCACTTCAGACGTCAGCGACGGAGCGGCGCGCGCCGAATTGGACTGGAACGCCACTAGGCTAGGTCTGCTTTCGGCCGCCCTCGCAACGTGCAGGTGTGCTATGGGCAATGGGCCCAGACCCCTGTGCGCTTAGGTTTAGACCGGCGTGCTGGCCTCTCTGTTGAGCCTAGGTGGGGCTACGACGTGTTGATCTTCCGAGGCCGGGCATGACCCAGGAAAGTGTGTCCGGCCAAATGGGATCGAGCGTGTTGGGCTATGTGGTGCACCCCTGCAGGGAAGTTAATCTATTCGAATAGCCGTGATCTTCGGTAACAGGACGACTTGGAGTTGTACCTTGACCTTATGACAACTAGAACCGGATACTTAATAAAACACACCCTTCCAAGTTCCACAGACAACCCGGTGATCGCTTTTCCGCGGGGCGACGAGGAGAGGATCGCCGGGTAGGATTATGCTATGCGATGCGACTGGAGATGCGACTGGAGATGCTACCTGGAGATGCTACTTGGAGATACTATTTGGAGGACTTCAATCTACTCTCTCCTACATGCTGCAAGACGGAGGCTGCCAGAAGCGTAGTCTTCGACAGGATTAGCTATCCCCCTCTTATTCTGGCATTCTGCAGTTCAGTCCACTGATATGGCCTCCTTACACATATACCCATGCATATGTAGTGTAGTTCCTTGCTTGTGAGTACTTTGGATGAGTACTCACGGTTGCTTTCTCCCCCCTTTTTTTCCCCTTTCCTTCTTTCTGGTTGTCGCAACCAGATGCTGGAGCCCAGAAGCCAGACGCCACCGTCGACGACCCCTACTACACCGGAGGTGCCTACTACTACGTGCTGCCTGCCGACGACGACCTGGAGTAGTTTAGGAGGATCCCAGGCAGGAGGCCTGCGCCTCTTTCGATCTGTATCCCAGTTTGTGCTAGCCTTCTTAAGGCAAACTTGTTTAACTTATGTCTGTACTCAGATATTGTTGCTTCCGCTGACTCGTCTATGATCGAGCACTTGTATTCGAGCCCTCGAGGCCCCTGGCTTGTATTATGATGCTTGTATGACTTATTTATGTTTTAGAGTTGTGTTGTGATATCTTCCCGTGAGTCCCTGATCTTGATCGTACACATTTGCGTGCATGATTAGTGTACGATTAAATCGGGGGCGTCACAAGTTGGTATCAGAGCCGACTGCCTGTAGGAATCCCCCTTCCACACTCCTTGGCCGAAGTCGAGTCTAGACATTGCAAAAACTTTTACTAACTTGGCTGTGTGCCTTACGGGCCCACGTCGCCATTGGGTGGTATTAGGATCTTTTACTCCTCGATCTTTACTCTGGGATTCTGAACTCTCTTCTATTCGGGTTAAATGAATTTGCCAAAAACAAAACTAACTTTAGGTTCTCGCAAGTACTTTCTCCCGGAGAGCCCCTCACTTCAGATGATCATCTGCTAATCAGAAGATTCCGAAGTTACTATCTGATGTTCTCTCGAGACTTTGTGCCCATCACTTTTGCTATTCCTGACCACCGATAAATCCGTATGGATAACTACTTACACTTGCCATTCATACGATCATCCCCCATTGATCTTGTTATTACAAGATACCCCGAAGTTTTCTTTATTGTTCCGAGAATACCTTGTGCCTACTGCCTAGCAGTTCTTTGCCACATGAATACCCCTTCAAATAAATCCTCGCACTTGTCGAGTATCCGCTCAACCCCAGTTGTTCATTTGTGTCACAAAAGTTTTCAAAATACTATTCGATCTTCCGAAAATTCTCTGGAGCCTTTGGCTCTTGAAATTCTTGCTTGCTTGCATTATGGTTAATCCCATAAGTCTCGTAGTCATATTGACATTCCTTGTCATTATCATTTTGAGTCTGTTGACTCAATAGGTTCGCGAATACCCGCAATCATCTTTGATCCTTATAGATTACCTTTCTCACTGAGCTGCCATTCTTTTAACTGGAATTGGTTCTCAACAAATCCAATTGTCATTGATTGTACCCCTAAGTCTATTCCGCTTATCCATTCTTGATCAGAGCATTTTCTCCTGATCCCTTGATTTGAAAATCATAATTACTTTGCTAATTAAGCGTTGAACTATTCAGCTGTTCTATAAATCGATGCATTTGCAATCTTTCTTCCTCTGATTGGGTATCGATACTCATATCAGCCCCATTGTGGATCGCCATATCCACTGTTGGATTATTATCCGACAGTGTCCTTCATAATTAGTCGCTTTGTGAGTTCTTTCTCCGTTACATAATGCCTTTGGTAAATTGTATCCTTTCCTTTTGTCAACCATGCTCTGCTTTCGAGTTGGTGATATTTACCCTTGAAGCTTATGTTATATGATCGTAAGGAGCCCTGATGGGATTGAACCAACGCCTTACCTCACCGGTGTGAACCCGAAAGATTTCACGAGTCATACTTATCTGGTATTGCACCAGGTAAAACTTTCAACAACTATTGTCATCTTCGAAATACGAGAGGTGAATGAAAGGTTATGCATTGGAGAAGTGGGAGTCGACCTTGAACTTTGTGTTCATGCCCATGGACACGATGTAGATCTTGTTATTAAAGCTTCTCTTAAATTAATTA
Source organism: Triticum aestivum (assembly GCF_018294505.1). Classification (NCBI taxonomy): domain Eukaryota; kingdom Viridiplantae; phylum Streptophyta; class Magnoliopsida; order Poales; family Poaceae; genus Triticum; species Triticum aestivum. Next base: position 322,675,461 of record NC_057813.1, on the reverse strand, counting down.
CTCCTTTGGTATAAGTTCATCTTATATCTGGGATCTGGCCTTTTGCAATCGTGGTTCCGACCATGTTCTCTTTTAAATACCATTTCTCGTGCAAGTTTTAGCACTTGTCTTCTGTAGAGCAATAACCCCAGTCAACTTCTACTTTGATCTGTCATCGAGTATTACCCCCTGGTATCTCGACATTATCATGGAACTGCATAACTTCTTATGAGTTCTTCATCAAGTGCTACATTCCCACTGATTCCAATTTTTCACGGGCTCTGAGTTATTAAACACTCAAAGACACCGATAACTGAACCGAGTCCGCACTACGGTTCAACAACTCTTCAGTAAGCTTCTATAAGTACGAGTTTGTACACGATCACGCCATTCCTAGCCTGTTTGGCTATATCATTGCCGTGGTGATTTTAACTGTGCTACCCGGTCCTTCTTCTCGAAGCACAATTTATGACGATGAACTAACCTTACGTCAATCCTCATCGTCATATCATTTCGCCTTGAACAAAAAGCTTGGTTTCGAGTTTGTATCGTACCCTTGGTTCCAATAACCTTTCACTTCATCATTGCTTTGACTTGATGTCGTCGCCGATCGATTACATCTTCATGAACTCTCGCGACAAAGGTGTCGTGACCATCAACATTCTGAGCTCATCCAGGATATCAATTGAATTCCTGATGAGAAATACCATCCTTGCCCTCGATGAATTGTATTATCATCGACCACTTTATTGCCTTCCCACCAACACGAGCTTGTTCATGTTTGGTGTTATACCTTGAGTTCCCTGCTACCCAGCAGTTGATCTTCCTTACCTCGGAAGTATTACCATCTCCTTTTGTCAAGGATGTGGTGAGAATTTCACACCTCTTAAGAATTCTTGATATCATAATACTTCTTGCCATCTTCGTTCATTCCTTGGCCCCCGTATTGTTTTCAACCGGAATACCGACAATTGAGCTATGACGTGTGAATTCAAAACTTCTAGCAAGCCTCTTGCTTTGAAGTGAAATTCTTAGACTATTGATTATTGAATCACCATTCCGATGTTGGTCATGCAACCCAGCCCATATTTCGGGTGCACCTTTCAACCAATGTTTAATTGTGTATGTTTTCCTCGAGCATACATCATTATACCATTCAAGCTGACAAATGTCATCTTCTTGTTCACATTATCGTGGAAATCCATCCGTTTGGAATCCTCGATGAATTGTCGCTGAGCCCATCAGCCACCTTCTCATCCCCTCCTTGGTTTAAGGATGAACTATTGCTTCAAGAACCCGCTCCCGTAGTTCATTTCCTGAGAATTTTGAAATGTCATTTCGTCTATTTGTGTTGCACCTTTTCTTCTCAGGTATCCTAAGTCTGAGGTATCCTGACACCAATCGGATCTGAATCACGGTTAGATATGATGGTTGGAACATATTTTCAAGAGTTATAACATTGGTCCTTTGATGACCTGGTAACATGATGTCATGCCTAGCACCCCCCCGGGTGGAGGACCTATTATTGTAGTATCCTTTTAACAAGGTTAACCATGCTTCCATGAGGAAATTGTAAGACTTATTCTACAAGTTATTCCAGATGGATCCTTTGTGTTTCCAAGGTCTGATCTTCACAGGATGACCATGTCAATGCTATCTCGAAGCATGTCTATGGTACTCGGATTTTCAACAAGTACATTTGAAGCCCAATGCTAAATGTTTTCTGCTCTATTATCCAAACACCGTGTATGGGCAATGTCATGAAAATTCTCTCCCCTACCTAAAGAGTTTTCTACATTATATCCTGACATGGATATCATGCTCTACTTGTCCTTGGGAAGGATATACCCTTGAAATATGTGTTTAAACATAATTTCCTTTCCATTGTTCTGTTTAATCTGATAATCATATGTCCTTTCCATTGTTTGGTTTAACCTTTCTTGAGGTCTATATGATCTAAGCAGTAATATTCTTCTGCTTATGTAAACACCTTGGTGTACGACCGTGTCAGTAAGACCCTGTTACTATTGTTGATGACATTTCGGTAGCCACCGATGGACGAGAACCTTGCCTATTGGCCCGCCTCGTTCAACGAGCAGGATAATGGTTCTCTTCGTCCCTCGCCCTTGGTACCGATGTTGTTGCCGACATAACCAACAGATTATCCTCTGGCATGCCTTGCTTACATGATCGTGCAAGATGTCACTGTCCTTCCTACTTTTTAATCCACATGGTGGGCCCATAACCCACAGCTCCACAGGATCGAAACCTGACTCTCCTGTACCCCCCCCTGTACCCAAGGTTGTTCCTCGCGCGTGGCCTCGTATGTAATTCATGAGCCACCTTCAATCTGGTATCAGACAAATACTTATTCCCGTGGCTTCGAACCCCTTTCACGCCACATATCAGACATCGAACGATTGCCTGCCCCCTCGAAACTTCCCAGGATACCTCCTTACTCTGCTCTTGATATTCTCTTAAGTTTCAATTCGAGAGTTACTTCCGCCACCCTCCCCGATGTTATCGACCAGATAGTCAAACCTGCAGAGGTCCATTCTCTCGGGATACCCACCCTTTATCCTTTCGTAAGTACGATGGAACCCCGAAGAAAGGACGACAAACTTCATCATGATGACCCGAAGGAGAGGACGGAAGACATCAATGTAATGGGTCGACCTCTTCGAGAAGAGCTACTATGATCGAGAAGAATCGTTAGAATTTCGTAACCAGACCCCTTCCCCCTTATAACCGATCCTAAATCTCGGGACGAGATTTCTTGTAGTGGAGGAGAATTGTGACGCCCGGATAATTAAGCTACAGTGATTCCCCGCTAATGGTGCCACGTCACCTCGGTTACTGTGGATAAACTCGCGTTAGTTCGGAACCTAGTTCGAATTTCAAATTTAAAACGAAAACAAACAATAAAAGTTTTCAGAAACGAAAACTAAATTGTTCGGGGGTTGTCTAAAATAGCAAACCTAATTATGGTGGGGTGCAC
>NC_057813.1:322612480-322671296 GCF_018294505.1 Triticum aestivum | reverse complement strand
CGCCATGGCTGCGGCCCCTCCGGCCACCGTCGTGGCCTCGGCCGCCCCGACCCCCGTTGGCTTCGGGCGCGGGCGCCCGCGCCGCGTCCTTCGGGGTTGCGCCCGAAACGGGCACCGCCCCGCAAACCCCCCCACGCCCGCATGCCCGTTTGGCCCTCTGGGCCGATGACATGGGGGCCCCACCCCCACAGAACGGTTTAAAAATAAAAAGAAAATGAAAAATTAAATAAAACTAATTAACTAATTAATTAATTAATTAATTAATTAATTAATTAATCTAATTAATTCTGATTAATTAGCACTAATCACTAATTAACCTAATTAACTAATGTTAATTAACTCTTATTAGGTTAATTAGATATTAGAGAATGACATGCGGGACCCACCTGTCAGGTTTGACTCAGTCAACCCTGTTGACTGCTGATGTCAGTATGACATCATGCTGATGTCATAAATGCATTTTCGAATTAATTAAATAATTAATTAAATTCCAGAAATTAATAAAATCTTTTAAAAATCATATCTTTTAATCCGTAATCCGGATTAAAATATTTTCAACATGAGAGTTGCTCAGAACGACGAGACGAATCCGGATACGCCGTCCGTTTGTCAGCCACACACCCCTAACCTATTGAACCTGCAACTTTTCCCCTCCGGCTCCTCTGCCCGAAAACACGAAACACCGGGAATACTTTCCCGGATGTTTTCCCCCTTCCATCGGTATCACCTATTACCGCGTTAGGGCACACCGAACACCGCGTATTGCCTTGTTATATTTTGTGATGCTTTGTTTGCTCTGTATTCATTATTTCTTCCCCCTCTTCTCTCCGGTAGACTACGAGACCGACGCTGCTGCTGCCCAGTTCGACTACGGAGTTGACGACCCCTCTCTCTCTTGCCAGAGCAACCAGGCAAGCCCCCCCCCCTTTGATCACCAGATATCGCCTACTCTTTTCTATACTGCTTGCATTAGAGTAGTGTAGCATGTTACTGCTTTCCGTTAATCCTATTCTGATGCATAGCCTGTCATTGCTGCTACAGTCATTGATACCTTACCCGCAATCCTAAATGCTTAGTATAGGATGCTAGTGTTCCATCAGTGGCCCTACACTCTTGTCCGTCTGCCATGCTATACTACTGGGCTGTGATCACTTCGGGAGGTGATCACGGGCATATACTATATACTTTACACTGTTACATTACTGGTGATACTGCTTGGAGATGGGGGCTGAAGGGGCAGGTGGCTCCATCCAGGTAGTGGTGGGCCTGAGTTCCCGACGGCCCCCGACTGTTACTTTGTGGCGGAGCGACAGGGCAGGTTGAGACCACCTAGGAGACAGGTGGGCCTGGCCTTGTTCGGCGTTCGCGGATACTTAACACGCTTAACGAGATCTTGGTATTTGATCTGAGTCTGGCTACGAGCCTATACGCACTAACCATCTACGTGGGAGTAGTTATGGGTATCCCGACGTCGTGGTATCAGCCGAAGCACTTCAGACGTCAGCGACGGAGCGGCGCGCGCCGAATTGGACTGGAACGCCACTAGGCTAGGTCTGCTTTCGGCCGCCCTCGCAACGTGCAGGTGTGCTATGGGCGATGGGCCCAGACCCCTGTGCGCTTAGGTTTAGACCGGCGTGCTGGCCTCTCTGTTGAGCCTAGGTGGGGCTGCGACGTGTTGATCTTCCGAGGCCGGGCATGACCCAGGAAAGTGTGTCCGGCCAAATGGGATCGAGCGTGTTGGGCTATGTGGTGCACCCCTGCAGGGAAGTTAATCTATTCGAATAGCCGTGATCTTCGGTAACAGGACGACTTGGAGTTGTACCTTGACCTTATGAGAACTAGAACCGGATACTTAATAAAACACACCCTTCCAAGTTCCACAGACAACCCGGTGATCGCTTTTCCACAGGGCGACGAGGAGAGGATCGTCGGGTAGGATTATGCTATGCGATGCGACTGGAGATGCGACTGGAGATGCTACCTGGAGATGCTACTTGGAGATACTATTTGGAGGACTTCAATCTACTCTCTCCTACATGCTGCAAGACGGAGGCTGCCAGAAGCGTAGTCTTCGACAGGATTAGCTATCCCCCTCTTATTCTGGCATTCTGCAGTTCAGTCCACTGATATGGCCTCCTTACACATATACCCATGCATATGTAGTGTAGTTCCTTGCTTGCGAGTACTTTGGATGAGTACTCACGGTTGCTTTCTCCCCCCTTTTTTTTCCCCTTTCCTTCTTTCTGGTTGTCGCAACCAGATGCTGGAGCCCAGAAGCCAGACGCCACCGTCGACGACCCCTACTACACCGGAGGTGCCTACTACTACGTGCTGCCCACCGACGACGACCTGGAGTAGTTTAGGAGGATCCCAGGCAGGAGGCCTGCGCCTCTTTCGATCTGTATCCCTGTTTGTGCTAGCCTTCTTAAGGCAAACTTGTTTAACTTATGTCTGTACTCAGATATTGTTGCTTCCGCTGACTCGTCTATGATCGAGCACTTGTATTCGAGCCCTCGAGGCCCCTGGCTTGTATTATGATGCTTGTATGACTTATTTATGTTTTAGAGTTGTGTTGTGATATCTTCCCGTGAGTCCCTGATCTTGATCGTACACATTTGCGTGCATGATTAGTGTACGATTAAATCGGGGGCGTCACAGAAACAATCTGATGCTGCAGCAGAATCCGAGTCAAACTACAAGTCCAAAGGTGTTATATCACCTCCACTTGGGCCCATTGGCCTTGTACGACCTAGATTTAGTTTTAGGCTGCCTTGGGACGTCCTCCCACCTCCTTGGCCGCCACCCTTTGCTCCTATATAAGTAGATCCATCTAGTAGCTTTTCCTTGGGATTTGTTTAGTTAAAAGTTAGCCATTGCAACTTCGTGTACTTCGTTTGTGTCCAACGACCAGACCAAGACCGCTTACGGATCCCCACCATTATCAATACTTCATATATATTCGCAATATTCAGATTGCTTTATCATATTCTTGCTCGTTCTTCGATTGCTTGCAGGAATAGACCTTCGTGGTCAGGCTGACCGTGCTTCCAGCATCGTCAGTAACCTCTCGGAGTTGGTTTAGCGATTGCTAAGGTGCAACGTCGTGCACGTTTGTAGTCGGATCGTCAAAGTCGTCTCCACCAAATCGATAGTTATCATCTCATCGAAAGATCGGGACACCCTCGCCTCTATCAAGTGGTATCAGTTTTCAGGTTGCTCGGTGAGAATTTCCAGTTTTCCGAGATTAGTTTTATTTTCTTACCTATTGTCCAAGAAAAAGCCACAAAAAAGAGTTAGATCTATTCATCCTTGGTCCAAGCCAGTCTGAGCCTTTGGAATTTTCTTTTCATTGCTTGCATAGTTGAATTATCGGTTGCATCGTCGTGTCGAGTTGCTGGTCTTAGTGTCTAGTTCGTTTAGAGTTTCGAGTTCTGTTCACATTAGTCACGCCACCGCTGCATCATTATCTCTTCCGCTGTCCACCACCCATCCATCAATTTCCACCACGTGCTACCCATCATTCATTGTCATAATAATAGTTGAGATCGTTCACATCTTCACTTGATCCAATCTGCATCTTATCTAGTTTGTTTTGGAAAGAGGGAGAAAAAAAAGAGAGAGAAAAAAACAAGAGAAAAAAAGGAGAAAAAAAAGTCAGAGAAAAAAAAGGAGAGAAAGAAAAAAAAGTGTGAGGAAAAAAAAAGAGAGAAGAAAAAAAAAACAAAAAAATCGGCACAAACTTTTTCAGAGGAAAGTTGGAGACAAAGTTGTTGATATATCCTGCTTGGCTGTTGTTTCACCTCATTATCTTTACTGCCGTTGTGATCTTCATTTATATCTTATTGTCCAGAGCTACTTAGTGTCCTTCATTGATGCTAGTTGTGCTACGACGTGACCTCATTAGTGTTCTAGGCTCGCGTCTCTAGTCCGGTCTAGCCTAGGACCAGCACAGTACCGTCGTTGAGCGTTTATTCAACATTGCATCTTTGAATTGATTATTGCTAATCTTTTGCTACCATATATAGCCAACCCAGCTCCACATATTTCTACACCGTGTATACGTACGCTCCCCTGGCAATCGCTTTACTCAATATTCGGAGTTACTTGACACCGCTGGTTGCCGATCACCGCCTGCTGCATGGTAAGAACTTGTAAGACATTGATATTTGCTTTACTGTGAGCGTTTTACCACCACATCCTAGTAGTTGTAGGAACATTATTTTTGGGTTTTGTTTCTTGTTCTACTAATCATGACAGGATCCAGAGTCAATTCATGGGCTTTGTCGATCGCGGGAGACGTGCCACCACCTTTGCAAATACCACAACCGTCACGAGAGGTGCACAAACATCCAAATGCACATGATCAGGTTAATGTATCTATACCACCATTTAATGGCCGTTTTAAACCTGCTTTATATATTGAATGGGAGTTCGACATAAAAAATATATTTGCTTCCCATAATTTCGATGAACATAAAAAGGTTAAGGTTGCGGTTGGTTCTTTCACTGGTTATGCTTTGGTTTGGTGGAGTGAATATTGTCGGTTACACCCTGATTATATACCTACTACTTGGGATGATTTAAAACTTGCCATGCGACATACTTTCGTCCCTGCTTATTATACTCGTGACATGATTAAGAAGTTGCAACACTTAAAACAAGGTAGTAAAACTGTAACAAAATATTATGATGATTTACAAACTACCTTGTTGCACTCCTCTTTAGAAGAAAGTGAAGATGATTTTATGGATAGATTTTGGGGAGGATTAAACCGTGATATTCAAGAGATACTAATTCATGAAGAGTGTTATCCTATGGACCATTTGTTTCATCTTGCTTGCAAAGCTGAACAGGAAATAAAACGACGTGTTGGCCACGAGGAGAACAAGCGCACGGTGCACATTCCAAGAGTTGATATGATTGTTCCTTCAACTACTAGGCATACTATGACAACCACATCCGTTGTTGTCAGGACTACATCACCTCCACCATGTGACACATGGCCCCCGAGAGTGGCTACATCATCTGAGTTGATCATAAGAGGTAATGACAAAGGTACTGATCTTCCATCTCTACATGAGAATGATGAATGCCTTGTCAATTTGAATGCACCATCTGATGAGCTACCCACTACTTTGATCACACCACCTATTTTAGAGGACTACGTTGATAATTTGACTTTGCCATGTGATCAAACAACTGAAATACCAACAATTTTGAGTGCACCCATTGAATTAACTATTGATGCAAAAGAACCAATGTTTAATCATTTTGATATGACCTCTAATCTTGGTGATGATTCTGTGTTGAATGACTTATTGCATGTTTGCTTATTTAAGCATGTTGTAGCATGTAAATTTGATGCAAGTAAGGTTTATTCACCAATGTTGGGATGGTTTAATGATGAACATTGTCAATCTTTTGAAATGAATAAGAGCTTCACTTATGTGTGCAAACTGAGTTGCAATATTTTCATGCCTTCTACTTCTTGTGCTAATTTTTTGGCTTTAGATTTTATGAACTATGCAAGCTACTCATCTATTCATGTGTCATATATGCAAAAATCAAGGGAAGTAAAAATGGATGACATATACATATACAACATGTACACCTTGTCTCTTTTGTTAGCCACATTTCAGATTAAGCAACGCCGAGGACGGCTTTATTTTCAAGAAGGGGAGGATGATGAGGACATGACTACCTTGGATATGATCAAAAATATTGCATATATGCATATTTGTCAGGTGATTTCTAGTGCAAACTATTCAATAATCTATTTATGTTATCCAGAACAAAAATACTTCACACACTTTTGTGTTTTGTCTAATTGCAGGTGTATGGGACATTTGTACAATCCACATATGAAGATAAGGAAGAAAGAGATGTTTATTTGCTGTACAAAAAGTTCTCTCACGTCACTTTTGGCCCAAGAGAAGATAGAGTCCAAGTCTCTCACGTTCTGGATTCAGATTCGGACTGCACAGACACACCTGACTCAAAACGCACACAAGTTTTTCATACGGACTCCGAATTGGGTGATTCTTTTTTTGTTGGAAACTAGATTTCGTGAACTTTCCAACCCAATTGGAATCACCTTCAAATTCGTCCGGAGCGTTGAGTTGTGGACGAAACAATCTGATGCTGCAGCAGAATCCGAGTCAAACTACAAGTCCAAAGGTGTTACATCACCTCCACTTGGGCCCATGAGCCTTGTACGACCTAGGGTGAGTTTTAGGCTGCCTTGGGACGTCCTCCCACCTCCTTGGCCGCCACCCCTTGCTCCTATATAAGTAGATCCATCTAGTAGCTTTTTGCTTGGGATTTGTCTAGTTAAAAGTTAGCCATTGCAACTTCGTGTACTTCGTTTGTGTCCAACGACCAGACCAAGACCGCTTACGGGTCCCCACCATTATTAATACTTCATATATACTCGCAATATTCAGATTGCTTTTATCATATTCTTGCTCGTTCTTCGATTGCTTGCAGGAATAGACCTTCGTGGTCAGGCTGATTGTGCTCCGGCGTGATCAATAACCTCTCGGAGTTGGTTTAGTGATTGCTAAGGCGCAACGTCGTGCACGTTTGTAGTCGGATCGTCAAAGTCGTCTCCACCAAATCGATAGTTATCATCTCATCGAAAGATCGGGACACCCCGCCTCTATCACGGAGGACGTACTTGCTACACATTTCTTTTGGCCAAAGATGAGACGGGATGTTGAGCGTTTTATTGCTCGATGCACTACATGTCAAAAAGCTAAGTCACGACTCAATCCTCATGGTTTATATATGCCTTTGCCTGTACCTAGTGTTCCTTGGGAGGATATATCTATGGACTTTGTTTTAGGTTTACCTCGAACAAAGAAGGGGAGGGATAGCATATTTGTTGTCATGGATAGATTCTCGAAAATGGCACACTTTATACCATGTCATAAAAGCGATGATGTTGTTAATGTTGCTGATTTGTTCTTTCGTGAAATTATTCGCTTGCATGGTGTGCCAAATACTATTGTTTCATGTCGTGATACTAAATTTCTTAGCCACTTTTGGAGATGTTTATGTGCTAAGTTGGGGACTAAACTGCTCTTTAGTACTACTTGTCACCCCCAAACTGATGGACAAACTGAAGTAGTCAATAGAACGTTGTCTACTATGCTTAGGGCTGTTTTGAAGAATAATAAGAAAGTGTGGGAGGAATGCTTGCCTCATATTGAATTTGCTTATAATCGTTCATTGCATTCTACTACTAAGATGTGCCCTTTTGAAGTTGTGTATGGTTTCCTACCTCGTGCACCTATTGATTTGTTGCCTCTTCCATCTTCGGAGAAGGTTAATTTTGATGCTAAACAACGTGCTGAATTGATTTTAAAAATGCATGAGTTAACTAAGGAAAACATTGAGCGTATGAATGCTAAATATAAACTTGCTGGAAATAAGGGTAGAAAACATGTTGTGTTTGCACCTGGAGATCTTGTTTGGTTACATTTGCGTAAGGATAGATTTCCTGATTTGCGCAAATCAAAGCTAATGCCACGTGCTGATAGTCCCTTTAAGGTGTTAGAGAAAATAAATGATAATGCATATAAACTTGAGCTGCCTGCAGATTTTGGGGTTAGTCCCACTTTTAACATTGCAGATTTGAAGCCTTATTTGGGTGAGGAAGATGAGCTTCCGTTGAGGACGACTTCATTTCAAGAAGGGGAGGATGATGAGGACATCAATACCAATGTTACACCCACAGCCCCTACTGCTACATATACGGGACCAATTACTAGAGCTCGCGCACGCCAATTAAATTATCAGGTACTTTCGTTTCTTGGTAATGATTCTAATGTTCATGAGAATATGATGCTGCCTAAATTGGATACATTTGTTTTGCTTACAAATGAAGGGCCTAGCTTGGAGAAGGATGAACAGTGGAGCAAGAACAAGCATGGAGATGATGGCATGCGCAAGGGGAACAAGAACGGAGTTACAAGTGATGATTTCAGGACTTTGAAGCCACCATAATGGGTGCATGAAGCCTTGGACGAAATATACAAGATGCCACTTCATAAATTTCGTCCCGAGGCTATTATAGGTGCTGCGTCACCTTTTTATTGGGCCAGGCCCATGTAATTTCGAAATACATAAGTATAGGCTATTTTTAGAGTCCGTATGTGTGGGAAAACAAGAGATAGGGTTGATTTCGGACCCCTCCACCAAGGGCCACGAAATTCCCCCTCTCTTCCTCCATATATACAGCCCTTAGGGCACCGTTTAGATTTTGGGTTTTGTTTAGATTAAAAGTTCGCCATAGCTGCAACTTCGCGTACTTCGTTTGTGTTCAACGACCAGACAAAGGCGTCACAGAACCCCACCTTGATCAATAAAGCTTTCATCTTATATCCGCAATATCCAGATTGCAATCTCGGTTTCTTGCTTGTTCTTCGTTTGCTCACAGGAAACAGACCCTCGTGGTCAGGTTGATCGTGCCTCGGCGTGGTCAATAACCTCTCGGAGTTGGTTTAGCGATTGCTAAGGCGTGACGTCCTCACACGTTCGTAGTCGGATCGTCAAAGTCGACTTCCACCAAAGTGAAATCCATCATCTCATCGAAAGACGGGACACCTTTGCCTCTATCACTTCCTCCATATATACAGCCCTTAGGGCATCGTTTAGGCTTTGGGTTTTGTTTAGATTAAAAGTTCGCCATAGCTGCAACTTCGCGTACTTCGTTTGTGTTCAACGACCAGACAAAGGCGTCACAGAACCCCACCTTGATCAATAAAGCTTTCATCTTATATTCGCAATATCCAGATTGCTATCTCAGATTCTAGCTTGTTCTTCGTTTGCTTGCAGGAAACAGACCCTCGTGGTCAGGTTGATCGTGCTCCGGCGTGGTCAATAACCTCTCGGAGTTGGTTTAGCGATTGCTAAGGCGCAACGTCCTCGCACGTTCGTAGTCGGATCGTCAAAGTCGACTTCCACCAAAGCGAAATCCATCATCTCATCGAAAGACGGGACACCTTTGCGTCTATCAAGTGGTATCAGATTTCCAGGTTGCTCGGTGAGATTTTACAGTTTTCCGTAGTTTAGATCGAGTCTGTTCTTCACACCTACAGTCCACGAAAAAGCCAAAAAAAATTAGGGGTAGTTCATCATATCCGAACCAATCTGAGCCTTTGCATAATCTTTTTAGGGTTTTGCTTTGTTGAATTTGCGGTTGCATCGTCGTGTCTAGTTGCTGGTCTTAGCGTTAGTCTTTTAGAGTTTCGAGTTCTGGTCATAAGTTGTCACGCCGCCACCGCACCATCATCATCGCCCCTGTCACCTACCACCACCGCTCCGATTCCGTATCCATATACAACCACCAATCCGTATCCATCTACCACCACCGATCCATATCCATATATTACCACCGCTGCCATATACCACCACCGCTGCCATATACCACCACCATATATCCACCACCAATCCGAGTTCCTTGCATATTAGGTGTGTTTTCGAGATCCATCTAGTTTCCGATTCGTGTTTCCTTGCCGGAGTAGGTTTAAGAGTCTGGAAACCACCCTCCGTTTAGGCCCAAAATTTTTCGAAAACGCATTTTTCGAAAAAAATTCTGGCTATCCTATTTTTAGGTGTTTCTGAGTGTTTTGAGACAGGTGCCATTATAGGAAGTTTTTTTGACCCGTTTCTAGTTTTTGGGTCCGGGCAGTCGGTAAAACGAAAAAAAAAATTTGGTCGAAAAAATTTCGTGCCCATCCTGTCAGTTTGACCTAGGAAGAGTTTTGAGACACTCGCCATTATAGTGATTTTTCGCAAAAAAAAGCAGCGCAAAAAAAAGAGCGCAAAACAAAAAAGAGCGAAAAAAAATCCAGTTTGTGCTTTTCCCTTGTTTACGTGCAGCGCCGTGATTTTGTTAGTGTTCTAGGCTCGCGTCTCTAGCACGGTCTAGCCTAGGACCAGCACAGTACCGTCGTTGAGCGTTTATTCAACTTTGCATCTCTGAATTGATTTTTGCTGACCCCTTTTGCTACCATATTATAAGCCTTCCCAGCTCCACATACATCTACGTCCTGCGTTTGACTCTCCCTGGTAATCGCTCTATCCAAGCTTTGAGAGTTTTGACTACAACGGTTGTCGATCACCACCTGCTGCTGGGTAAGAACTGGTAAGAATTTGAGATTTGCTTGACGGGTTTGTGATACACCACCACCACTTCTGATAGAGGCGGGGTGTCCCGATCTTTCAATGAGATGATAACTATCAATTTGGTGAAGATGACTTTGACGATCCGACTACAAACGTGCACGACGTTGCGCCTTAGCAATCGCTAAACCAACTCCGAGAGGTTATTGACCACGCCGAAGCACAATCAACCTGACCACGAAGGTCTATTCCTGCAAGCAATCGAAGAACAAGCAAGAATATGATAAAGCAATCTGAATATTGCGAATATAGATGAAGTATTGATAAAGGTGGGGATCCGTAAGCGGTCTTGGTCTGGTCGTTGGACACAAACAAAGTACACGAAGTTGCAATGGCTAACTTTTAACTAAACAAATCCCAAGGAAAAGCTACTAGATGGATCTACTTATATAGGAGCAAGGGGTGGCGGCCAAGGAGGTGGGAGGACGTCCCAAGGCAGCCTAAAACTAAATCTAGGTCGTACAAGGCCAATGGGCCCAAGTGGAGGTGATGTAACACCTTTGGACTTGTAGTTTGACTCGGATTCTGCTGCAGCATCAGATTGTTTCGTCCACAACTCAACGCTCCGGACGAATTTGAAGGAGATTCCAATTGGGTTGGAAAGTGCACGAAATCTAGTTTCCAACAAAAAAAGAATCACCCAATTCGGAGTCCGTATGAAAAACTTGTGTGCGTTTTGAGTCAGGTATGTCTGTGCAGTCCGAATCTGAATCCAGAACGTGAGAGACTTGGACTCTATCTTCTCTTGGGCCAAAAGTGACGTGAGAGAACTTTTTGGACAGCAAATAAACATCTCTTTCTTCCTTATCTTCATATGTGGATTGTACAAATGTCCCATACACCTGCAATTAGACAAAACACAAAAGTGTGTGGAGTATTTTTGTTCTGGATAACATAAATAGATTATTGAATAGTTTGCACTAGAAATCACCTGACAAATATGCATATATGCAATATTTTTGGTCATATCCAAGGTAGTCATGTCCTCATCATCCTCCCCTTCTTGAAAATAAAGCCGTCCTCGGCGTTGCTTAATCTGAAATGTGGCTAACAAAGGAGACAAGGTGTACATGTTGTATATGTATATGTCATCCATTTTTACTTCCCTTGATTTTTGCATATATGACACATGAATAGATGAGTAACTTGCACAGTTCATAAAATCTAAAGCCAAAAAATTAGCACAAGAAGTAGAAGGCATGAAAATATTGCAACTCAGTTTGCACATATAAGTGAAGCTCTTATTCATTTCAAAAGATTGACAATGTTCATCATTAAACCATCCCAACATTGGTGAATAAACCTTACTTGCATCAAATTTACATGCTACAACATGCTTAAATAAGCAAACATGCAATAAGTCATTCAACACAGAATCATCACCAAGACTAGAGGTCATATCAAAATGATTAAACATTGGTTCTTTTGCATCAATAGTTAATTCAATGGGTGCACTCAAAATTGTTGGTATTTCAGTTGTTTGATCACATGGCAAAGTCAAATTATCAACGGAGTCCTCTAAAATAGGTGGTGTGATCAAAGTAGTGGGTAGCTCATCAGATGGTGCATTCAAATTGACAAGGCATTCATCATTCTCATGTAGAGATGGAAGATCAGTACCTTTGTCATTACCTCTTATGATTAACTCAGATGATGTAGCCACTCTCGGGGGCGATGTGTCACATGGTGGAGGTGATGTAGTCCTGACAACAACGGATGTGGTTGTCATAGTATGCCTAGTAGTTGAAGGAACAATCATATCAACTCTTGGAATGTGCACCGTGCGCTTGTTCTCCTCGTGGCCAACACGTCGTTTTATTTCCTGTTCAGCTTTGCAAGCAAGATGAAACAAATGGTCCATAGGATAACACTCTTCATGAATTAGTATCTCTTGAATATCACGGTTTAATCCTCCCCAAAATCTATCCATAAAATCATCTTCACTTTCTTCTAAAGAGGAATGCAACAAGGTAGTTTGTAAATCATCATAATATTTTATTACAGTTTCACTACCTTGTTTTAAGTGTTGCAACTTCTTAATCATGTCACGAGTATAATAAGCAGGGACGAAAGTATGTCGCATGACAAGTTTCAAATCATCCCAAGTAGTAGGTATATAATCAGGGTATAACCGACAATATTCACTCCACCAAACCAAAGCAAAACCAGTGAAAGAACCAACCGCAACCTTAACCTTTTTATGTTCATTGAAATTATGGGAAGCAAATATATTTTTTATGTCGAACTCCCATTCAATATATAAAGCAGGTTTAAAACGGCCATTAAATGGTGGTATAGATACATTAACCTGATCATGTGCATTTGGATGTTTGTGCACCTCTCGTGACGGTTGTGGTATTTGCAAAGGTGGTGGCACGTCTCCCGCGATCGACAAAGCCCATGAATTGACTCTGGATCCTGTCATGATTAGTAGAACAAGAAACAAAACCCAAAAATAATGTTCCTATAACTACAAGGATGTGGTGGTAAAACGCTCACAGTAAAGCAAATATCAATGTCTTACAAGTTCTTACCATGCAGCAGGCGGTGATCGGCAACCAGCGGTGTCAAGTAACTCCGAATATTGAGTAAAGCGATTGCCAGGGGAGCGTACGTATACACGGTGTAGAAATATGTGGAGCTGGGTTGGCTATATATGGTAGCAAAAGATTAGCAATAATCAATTCAAAGATGCAATGTTGAATAAACGCTCAACGACGGTACCGTGCTGGTCCTAGGCTAGACCGGACTAGAGACGCGAGCCTAGAACACTAATGAGGTCACGGCGTAGCACAACTAGCATCAATGAAGGATACTAAGTAGCTCTTGACAGCAAGATATAAGTGAAGATCACAACGGCAGTGAAGATAATGATGAAAAACAACTGCCAAGCAGGATATACAACAACTCTCTCTCCAACTTTCCTCTTGAAAAGTTTGAGACAATTTTCTGATAAATTCTTTCAAAGAATGCTACTAACTCAAGCTTTCCAATGCAAAAAGAATCACTCAATTCCGAGTTGATATGAGGAGTCAAAGAATTCTAAAACTGGCCTGAAAAATTGGAACAAGTTGTGTTCACGAACTTCGGAGGACAAAAAGACCTATTTAGAAGCCGATTTTGAGGTGTCAAATATTGAACTAGCTTCTGCAACTATTTAGTTGCGGCTCGTCGCTATCTTCAATTTGAGTACTCACGGAGCCAAAACGGACTTCGTATGAGGAAGATACACCTGTTTTACTGAACAGTGGGCAAAACAGATTCCAATCCGAATTCAGGTACGAGATTGATTCTAGATAAATCCAATTTTTTTCTTCTCTCTTTTTTTTCTCACGCTTTTTTTTTCTTTTTCTTCTCTCTCTTTTTCTTTTTTTTTCTTTCCTTTTTTCTCTTTTTTTTCTCTCTCTTTTTTTTCTCCCTCTTTCCAAGACAAACTAGATAAGATGCAGATTGGATTAGGCGAAGATGTGAATGACCTCAACTATGATTATGACAATGAACAGTGCGTAGCACGTGGTGGAAATTAATAGATGGGATGATGGACGGCGGAAGGGATAATGATGCAGCGGCGGCGTGACTAATGT
This sequence comes from Triticum aestivum, assembly GCF_018294505.1. NCBI lineage: Eukaryota > Viridiplantae > Streptophyta > Magnoliopsida > Poales > Poaceae > Triticum > Triticum aestivum. The sequence goes on along the minus strand of NC_057813.1, from coordinate 322,657,524 downwards.
GAACAGAACTCGAAACTCTAAAGGAACTAGACACTAAGACCAGCAACTGACACGACGATGCAACCGATAATTCAACTATGCAAGCAATGAATAGAAAATTGCAAATATAAACAAAACCCTAAAAAGATTATGCAAAGGCTCAGATTGGTTCGGATATGATGAACTAACCCTAATTTTTTGTGTGTGGCTTTTTCGTGGACTGTAGGTATGAAGAACAGACTCGATCTAAACTACGAAAAACTGTAAAATCTCACCGAGCAACCTGGAAATCTGATACCACTTGATAGAGGCGGGGTGTCCCGATCTTTCAATGAGATGATAACTATCAATTTGGTGAAGATGACTTTGACGATCCGACTACAAACGTGCACGACGTTGCGCCTTAGCAATCGCTAAACCAACTCCGAGAGGTTATTGACCACGCCGAAGCACAATCAACCTGACCACGAAGGTCTATTCCTGCAAGCAATCGAAGAACAAGCAAGAATATGATAAAGCAATCTGAATATTGCGAATATAGATGAAGTATTGATAAAGGTGGGGATCCGTAAGCGGTCTTGGTCTGGTCGTTGGACACAAACAAAGTACACGAAGTTGCAATGGCTAACTTTTAACTAAACAAATCCCAAGGAAAAGCTACTAGATGGATCTACTTATATAGGAGCAAGGGGTGGCGGCCAAGGAGGTGGGAGGACGTCCCAAGGCAGCCTAAAACTAAATCTAGGTCGTACAAGGCCAATGGGCCCAAGTGGAGGTGATGTAACACCTTTGGACTTGTAGTTTGACTCGGATTCTGCTGCAGCATCAGATTGTTTCGTCCACAACTCAACGCTCCGGACGAATTTGAAGGTGATTCCAATTGAGTTGGAAAGTGCACGAAATCTAGTTTCCAACAAAAAAGGAATCACCCAATTCGGAGTCCGTATGAAAAACTTGTGTGCGTTTTGAGTCAGGTATGTCTGTGCAGTCCGAATCTGAATCCAGAACGTGAGAGACTTGGACTCTATCTTCTCTTGGGCCAAAAGTGATGTGAGAGAACTTTTTGGACAGCAAATAAACATCTCTTTCTTCCTTATCTTCATATGTGGATTGTACAAATGTCCCATACACCTGCAATTAGACAAAACACAAAAGTGTGTGAAGTATTTTTGTTCTGGATAACATAAATAGATTATTGAATAGTTTGCACTAGAAATCACCTGACAAATATGCATATATGCAATATTTTTGGTCATATCCAAGGTAGTCATGTCCTCATCATCCTCCCCTTCTTGAAAATAAAGCCGTCCTCGGCGTTGCTTAATCTGAAATGTGGCTAACAAAAGAGACAAGGTGTACATGTTGTATATGTATATGTCATCCATTTTTACTTCCCTTGATTTTTGCATATATGACACATGAATAGATGAGTAACTTGCATAGTTCATAAAATCTAAAGCCAAAAAATTATCACAAGTAGTAGAAGGCATGAAAATATTGCAACTCAGTTTGCACATATAAGTGAAGCTCTTATTCATTTCAAAAGATTGACAATGTTCATCATTAAACCATCCCAATTTTGGTGAATAAACCTTACTTGCATCAAATTTACATGCTACAACATGCTTAAATAAGCAAACATGCAATAAGTCATTCAACACAGAATCATCACCAAGATTAGAGGTCATATCAAAATGATTAAACATTGGTTCTTTTGCATCAATAGTTAATTCAATGGGTGCACTCAAAATTGTTGGTATTTCAGTTGTTTGATCACATGGCAAAGTCAAATTATCAACGTAGTCCTCTAAAATAGGTGGTGTGATCAAAGTAGTGGGTAGCTCATCAGATGGTGCATTCAAATTGACAAGGCATTCATCATTCTCATGTAGAGATGGAAGATCAGTACCTTTGTCATTACCTCTTATGATCAACTCAGATGATGTAGCCACTCTCGGGGGCGATGTGTCACATGGTGGAGGTGATGTAGTCCTGACAACAACGGATGTGGTTCTCATAGTATGCCTAGTAGTTGAAGGAACAATCATATCAACTCTTGGAATGTGCACCGTGCGCTTGTTCTCCTCATGGCCAACACGTCATTTTATTTCCTGTTCAGCTTTGCAAGCAAGATGAAACAAATGGTCCATAGGATAACACTCTTCATGAATTAGTATCTCTTGAATATCACGGTTTAATCCTCCCCAAAATCTATCCATAAAATCATCTTCACTTTCTTCTAAAGAGGAATGCAACAAGGTAGTTTGTAAATCATCATAATATTTTGTTACAGTTTCACTACCTTGTTTTAAGTGTTGCAACTTCTTAATCATGTCACGAGTATAATAAGCAGGGACGAAAGTATGTCGCATGGTAAGTTTCAAATCATCCCAAGTAGTAGGTATATAATCAGGGTGTAACCGACAATATTCACTCCACCAAACCAAAGCATAACCAGTGAAAGAACCAACCGCAACCTTAACCTTTTTATGTTCATCGAAATTATGGGAAGCAAATATATTTTTTATGTCAAACTCCCATTCAATAAATAAAGCAGGTTTAAAACGGCCATTAAATGGTGGTATAGATACATTAACCTGATCATGTGCATTTGGATGTTTGTGCACCTCTCGTGACGGTTGTGGTATTTGCAAAGGTGGTGGCACGTCTCCCGCGATCGACAAAGCCCATGAATTGACTCTGGATCCTGTCATGATTAGTAGAACAAGAAACAAAACCCAAAAATAATGTTCCTATAACTATTAGGATGTGGTGGTAAAACGCTCACAGTAAAGCAAATATCAATGTCTTACAAGTTCTTACCATGCAGCAGGCGGTGATCGGCAACCAGCGGTGTCAAGTAACTCCGAATATTGAGTAAAGCGATTGCCAGGGGAGCGTACGTATACACGGTGTAGAAATATGTGGAGCTGGGTTGGCTATATATGGTAGCAAAAGATTAGCAATAATCAATTCAAAGATGCAATGTTGAATAAACGCTCAACGACGGTACTGTGCTGGTCCTAGGCTAGACCGAACTAGAGACGCGAGCCTAGAACACTAATGAGGTCACGGCGTAGCACAACTAGCATCAATGAAGGATACTAAGTAGCTCTTGACAGCAAGATATAAGTGAAGATCACAACAGCAGTGAAGATAATGAGGTGAAACAACAGCCCAGCAGGATATATCAACAACTTTGTCTCCAACTTTCCTCTGAAAAAGTTTGTGCCGATTTTTTTGTTTTTTTTTCTTCTCTCTTTTTTTTCCTCACACTTTTTTTTCTTTCTCTCCTTTTTTTTCTCGAACTTTTTTTTCCTTTTTTTTCTCTCTTTTTTTTCTCCCTCTTTCCAAAACAAACTAGATAAGATGCAGATTGGATCAAGTGAAGATGTGAACGATCTCAACTATTATTATGACAATGAATGGTGGGTAGCACGTGGTGGAAATTGATGGATGGGTGGTGGACAGCGGAAGAGATAATGATGCAGCGGTGGCGTGACTAATGTGAACAGAACTCGAAACTCTAAACGAACTAGACACTAAGACCAGCAACTCGACACGACGATGCAACCGATAATTCAACTATGCAAGCAATGAAAAGAAAATTGCAAAGGCTCAGACTGGCTTGGACCAAGGATGAATAGATCTAACTCTTTTTTGTGGCTTTTTCTTGGACAATAGGTAAGAAAATAAATCTAATCTAGGAAAACTGGAAATTCTCACCGAGCAACCTGAAAACTGATACCACTTGATAGAGGCGAGGGTGTCCCGATCTTTCGATGAGATGATAACTATCGATTTGGTGGACACGACTTTGACGATCCGACTACAAACGTGCACGACGTTGCGCCTTAGCAATCGCTAAACCAATCTCCTGGGGTTACTGACGATGCCGGAAGCACGGTCAGCCTGACCACGAAGGTCTATTCCTGCAAGCAATCGAAGAACGAGCAAGAATATGATAAAGCAATCTGAATATTGCAAATATATATGAGGTATTGATAATGGTGGGGATCCGAAAAGTGGTCTTGGTCTGGTCGTTGGACACAAACGAAGCACACGAAGTTGCAATGGCTAACTTTTAACTAAACAAATCCCAAGGAAAAGCTACTAGATGGATCTACTTATATAGGAGCAAGGGGTGGCGGCCAAGGAGGTGGGAGGACGTCCCAAGGCAGCCTAAAACTAAATCTAGGTCGTACAAGGCCAATGGGCCCAAGTGGAGGTGATGTAACACCTTTGGACTTGTAGTTTGACTCGGATTCTGCTGCAGCATCAGATTGTTTCGTCCACAACTCAACGCTCCGGACGAATTTGAAGGTGATTCCAATTGGGTTGGAAAGTGCACGAAATCTAGTTTCCAACAAAAAAGGAATCACCCAATTCGGAGTCCGTATGAAAAACTTGTGTGCGTTTTGAGTCAGGTATGTCTGTGCAGTCCGAATCTGAATCCAGAACGTGAGAGACTTGGACTCTATCTTCTCTTGGGCCAAAAGTGATGTGAGAGAACTTTTTGGACAGCAAATAAACATCTCTTTCTTCCTTATCTTCATATGTGGATTGTACAAATGTCCCATACACCTGCAATTAGACAAAACACAAAAGTGTGTGAAGTATTTTTGTTCTGGATAACATAAATAGATTATTGAATAGTTTGCACTAGAAATCACCTGACAAATATGCATATATGCAATATTTTTGGTCATATCCAAGGTAGTCATGTCCTCATCAACTTCTTAGTAGTCTGTAGGATCATATTCTTGTTTGTTTCTATTTGTTGCTAACCATGGTAGGATCACAAGCCGATGAGACTGATTGGGAGAACCTGACGAACAAACAGCTACATGATAAATTTCAGCAAATGATGAGTGGACAGGTGCAAGATGTGCTAAACAGATTTGACGAGGCCATGGAGAAGATAGATGGCATTGAGAAGACGTTCGAAACAAAGCTTGATAGCAAGTTTAATGAATTGCTCGCGCATTTTCCACCACCACCGCCGGCTGCACCTATCGCACCTCTGCAACAACAACAACAACGCCTCCTTCTGAATCAGTATGGACGAGCGAAGCATGTTCCTATTGAGGATGGCCAAACTTCTGGTGCTGCTGTTCCTGTTGTTGATGCTTCTTTGGCTCGTGCTACTGTTGCTGCTGGTACCCAGGAGGATGATGAGTATGCGGGCGATTATGAGGATGAGGTTGATCAAAATCTGAACTACGTGCAGCCATCAGCACCACCACCAGCAGGTCGACCTCAGGTATATATTCGTAATGGTAGGCCTGGACCACCACCTCAGGTACGAGATGATATCCATATTCCTAAACTGAAATTGAATATTCCACCATTTGAGGGTAGATATGTTCCTGATATATATCTTACATGGGAGTTAGAAACTGAACAACGTTTTACATGTTTACAATATCCCGAGGAGAGACGGGTTGCTGCTGCTGTTTGTGCTTTCACTAGTTTTGCATGTGTATGGTGCTCTGAACATTGTAGATTATATCCTATTCCAACTACTTGGGCTGCTTTGAAAACTGCTATGCGTACGCGTTGGGTTCCACCATATTATCAACGTGAATTGCATCAAAAATTGTAGCGTTTAAGACAAGGGAAAAATTCTATAGAAGAATATTATCAGGAATTACAAACTGGCATGATTAGATGTGGTATTGTTGAGGAGAATGAAGCTATGCTTGCACGTTTTCTGGGTGGATTAAATAGAGAGATTCAGACCATTCTAGACTATAAGGAGTATACTAATATCACTCGTTTATTCCATCTTGCTTGTAAAGCTGAATGTGAAGTGCAGGATCGACAAGCATTGGCGCGATCTAACTTTTCTGTAGGCCGACCTTCATCATGGACACCGCGTGCATCTTCTACTTCAACTGCACTAGCACCTCAATCAGGTGCCTCCTCCAGTCGTGATACAAGAAAACAGACACAACCACCATTATCTGCCAAAAGCGCACCTGCTGGGCCTGCAAAGAGTTCTTCTTCTTCCATGGCATCAACAGGGCACACAAGTGATATTATTTGTCGTCGTTGTAAGGGAGGAGGTTATTATGCGAGAGAATGCAAATCTCCGCGTGTGATGATTGCTACCGCGGATGGTGGATATGAGTCCGCTAGTGACTATGATGAGGAGACTTCGGCTCTTATTACACGTGAAGAACATGGTGGAGATGATTCTGATCATGCGACACAATACATGGCTCCTGAAGACGCTGACTGGTATGAATGTTTAGTTGCTCAACGTGTTTTGAGTGTGCAGGTCACACAAGCTGAGCAAAATCAGAGGCACAATTTGTTCCATACCAAGGGAGTTGTGAAGGAACGTTCTGTGCGCGTCATAATAGACGGAGGGAGCTGCAACAACTTGGCTAGCATGGAGATGGTGGAGAAGCTTTCTCTCACCACAAGACCACATCAACATCCTTACTACATCCAATGGTTCAACAACAGCGGCAAGGTTAAGGTAACACGTACTGTTCGTGTGCATTTTAGTATCTCTACATATGCTGATTATGTTGATTGTGATGTGGTACCTATGCAAGCATGTTCCTTATTACTTGGTAGACCATGGCAATTTGATAAAAATTCTGTACACCATGGTAGAAACAATCACTATACTCTTGTTCATAAGGATAAAAATATTACTTTGCTTCCTATGACTCCTGATTCCATTTTGAAAGATGATATTAATAGAGCTAATAAAGCACAACAGGAGAAGAATAAGAGTGAAAATCAGATTGTGGCAAAAGAATTTGAGCAACAAATGAAGCCTAATAATAAACCATCTAGTGTTGCTTCTGAAATTAAATTGAAAAGTGCATGTTTCTTTGCCACCAAATCTGATATTGATGAGCTAGATTTCAGCAAATCTGTTTGCTATGCTTTTGTGTGCAAAGATGATAGAGGCAGAGGTGTCCCGTCTTTCGATGAGAAGATGGATATCGCTTGGTGGAAGTCGACTTTGACGATTCGACTACGAACGTGCGAGGACGTCGCGCCTTAGCAATCGCTAAACCAACTTCGAGAGGTTATTGACCACGCCGGAGCACGATCAACCTGACCACGAGGGTCTGTTTCCTGCGAGCAAACGAAGAACAAGCAAGAAACTAAGATTGCAATCTGGATATTGCGAATATAAGATGAAAGCTTTATTGATCAAGGTGGGGTTCTGTGACGCCTTTGTCTGGTCGTTGAACACAAACGAAGTACGCGAAGTTGCAGCTATGGCGAACTTTTAATCTAAACAAAACCCAAAGTCTAAACGATGCCCTAAGGGCTGTATATATGGAGGAAGAGGGGGGGAATTTCGTGGCCCTTGGTGGAGGGGTCCGAAATCAACCCTATCTCTTGTTTCCCCACACATACGGACTCTAAAAATAGCCTATACTTATGTATTTCGAAATTACATGGGCCTGGACCAATAATAAGGTGACGCAGCACCTAAAATAGCCTCGGGACGAAATTTATGAAGTGGCATCTTGTATATTTCGTCCAAGGCTTCATGCACCCATTATGGTGGCTTCAAAGTCCTGAAATCATCACTTGTAACTCCGTTCTTGTTCCCCTTGCGCATGCCATCATCTCCATGCTTGTTCTTGCTCCAATGTTCATCCTTCTCCAAGCTAGACCCTTCATTTGTAAGCAAAACAAATGTATCCAATTTAGGCAGCATCATATTCTCATGAACATTAGAATCATTACCAAGAAACGAAAGTACCTGGTAATTTAGTTGGCGTGCACGAGCTCTAGTAATTGGTCCAGTATGTATAGCAGCAGGGGCTGTGGGTGTAACAATTGTATTGATGTCCTCATCACATACCAAGGGAGTTGTGAAGGAACGTTCTGTGCGCGTCATAATAGACGGAGGGAGCTGCAACAACTTGGCTAGCATGGAGATGGTGGAGAAGCTTTCTCTCACCACAAGACCACATCCACATCCTTACTACATCCAATGGTTCAACAACAGCGGCAAGGTTAAGGTAACACGTACTGTTCGTGTGCATTTTAGTATCTCTACATATGCTGATTATGTTGATTGTGATGTGGTACCTATGCAAGCATGTTCCTTATTACTTGGTAGACCATGGCAATTTGATAAAAATTCTGTACACCATGGTAGAAACAATCACTATACTCTTGTTCATAAGGATAAAAATATTACTTTGCTTCCTATGACTCCTGATTCCATTTTGAAAGATGATATTAATAGAGCTAATAAAGCAAAACAGGAGAAGAATAAGAGTGAAAATCAGATTGTGGCAAAAGAATTTGAGCAACAAATGAAGCCTAATAATAAACCATCTAGTGTTGCTTCTGAAATTAAATTGAAAAGTGCATGTTTATTTGCCACCAAATCTGATATTGATGAGCTAGATTTCAGCTAATCTGTTTGCTATGCTTTTGTGTGCAAAGAGGCATTATTTTCATTCGAGGACGTGCCTTCCTCTTTGCCTCCTGCTGTCACTAACATTTTGCAGGAGTTCACTGACGTCTTTCCACAAGACGTGCCACCGGGATTACCGCCTATTCGAGGGATTGAGCATCAGATTGACTTAATTCCCGGTGCTTCACTTCCAAACCGTGCACCATACCGTACCAATCCAGAGGAGACGAAGGAGATTATGCGTCAAGTACAAGAGCTTCTCGACAAAGGTTATATACGCGAATCCCTTAGTCCTTGTGCTGTTCCTATTATTCTAGTGCCGAAAAAGGATGGTACATCACGTATGTGTGTTGATTGTAGAGGCATTAATAATAATACTATTCGTTATCGTCATCCTATTCCTAGGCTAGATGATATGCTTGATTAATTGAGTGGCTCTACAATATTCTCCAGAGTTGATTTGCGTAGTGGATACCATCAAATTCGTATGAAATTGGGAGATGAATGGAAAACCGCATTTAAAACTAAGTTTGGATTATTTGAGTGGTTAGTCATGCCTTTTGGGTTAACTAATGCACCTAGTACTTTCATGAGATTAATGAACGAAGTTTTACGTGCTTTCATTGGACGATTTGTGGTAGTTTACTTTGATGACATATTGATTTATAGCAGATCTTTGGAAGAACATTTGGAACATTTACGTGTTGTTTTTATTGCTCTATGTGATGCACGTTTGTTTGGTAACCTTGGGAAGTGCACCTTTTGCACCGACCGAGTATCTTTTCTTGGCTATGTTGTTACTCCACAGGGAATTGAAGTTGATAAAGCCAAGATTGAAACTATTGAGAGTTGGCCGCAGCCCAAAACGGTCACACAAGTGAGGAGTTTTCTTGGCCTCGCTGGATTCTATAGGCGTTTTGTGAGAGATTTCAGCACCATTGCTGCTCCTCTCAATGAGCTTACAAAGAAGGATGTGCCTTTTGTTTGGGGTACCGCACAGGAAGAAGCCTTCACGGTATTGAAAGATAAGTTGACACATGCTCCTTTACTCCAACTTCCTGATTTTAATAAGACTTTTAAGCTTGAATGTGATGCTAGTGGAATTGGATTAGGCGGTGTGTTATTACAAGATGGCAAACCTGTTGCATACTTTTCTGAAAAATTGAGTGGGCCTAGTCTGAATTATTCTACTTAGGATAAAGAATTATATGCTCTTGTTCGGACTTTAGAAACATGGCAACATTATTTATGGCCCAAAGAATTTGTTATACATTCTGATCATGAATCTTTGAAATATATTAAAAGTCAAGCTAAACTGAATCGTAGACATGCTAAATGGGTTGAATTCATTGAGACTTTTCCTTATGTCATTAAACACAAGAAGGGAAAAGAAAATGTTATTGCCGATGCATTGTCTCGTCGCTATACTATGCTTTCACAACTTGACTTCAAAATATTTGGTTTGGAGACCATCAAAGATCAATATGTGCATGATGCTAATTTTAAAGATGTAATGCAGAATTGTAAAGAAGGAAGAATGTGGAACAAGTTCGTCTTTAATGATGGATTTGTGTTTCGTGCTAACAAGCTATGCATTCTAGCTAGCTCCGTTCGTCTTTTGTTGTTGCAGGAGGCGCATGGAGGAGGATTAATGGGACACTTTGGCGTGAAGAAGACGGAGGACGTACTTGCTACACATTTCTTTTGGCCAAAGATGAGACGGGATGTTGAGCGTTTTATTGCTCGCTGCACTACATGTCAAGAAGCTAAGTCACGACTCAATCCTCATGGTTTATATATGCCTTTGCCTGTACCTAGTGTTCCTTGGGAGGATATATCTATGGACTTTGTTTTAGGTTTACCTCGAACAAAGAAGGGGAGGGATAGCATATTTGTTGTCGTGGATAGATTCTCGAAAATGGCACACTTTATACCATGTCATAAAAGCGATGATGCTGTTAATGTTGCTGATTTTTCTTTCGTGAAATTATTCGCTTGCATGGTGTGCCAAATACTATTGTTTCAGATCGTGATACTAAATTTCTTAGCCACTTTTGGAGATGTTTATGGGCTAAGTTGGGGACTAAACTGCTTTTTAGTACTACTTGTCACCCCCAAACTGATGGACAAACTGAAGTAGTTAATAGAACATTGTCTACTATGCTTAGGGCTGTTTTGAAGAATAATAAGAAAATGTGGGAGGAATGCTTGCCTCATATTGAATTTGCTTATAATCGTTCATTGCATTCTACTACTAAGATGTGCCCTTTTGAAGTTGTGTATGGTTTCCTACCTCGTGCACCTATTGATTTGTTGCCTCTTCCATCTTCGGAGAAGGTTAATTTTGATGCTAAACAACGTGCTGAATTGATTTTTAAAATGCATGAGTTAACTAAGGAAAACATTGAGCGTATGAATGCTAAATATAAACTTGCTGGAGATAAGGGTAGAAAATATGTTGTGTTTGCACCTGGAGATCTTGTTTGGTTACATTTGCGTAAGGATAGATTTCCTGATTTGCGCAAATCAAAGTTAATGCCACGTGCTGATGGTCCCTTTAAAGTGTTAGAGAAAATAAATGATAATGCATATAAACTTGAGCTGCCTGCAAATTTTGGGGTTAGTCCCACTTTTAACATTGCAGATTTGAAGCCTTATTTGGGTGAGGAAGATGAACTTCCGTCGAGGACGACTTCATTTCAAGAAGGGGAGGATGATGAGGACATCAATACAATTGTTACACCCACAGCCCCTGCTGCTATACATACTGGACCAATTACTAGAGCTCGCGCACGCCAACTAAATTACCAGGTACTTTCGTTTCTTGGTAATGATTTTAATGTTCATGAGTATATGATGCTGCCTAAATTGGATACATTTGTTTTGCTTACAAATGAAGGGCCTAGCTTGGAGAAGGATGAACATTGGAGCAAGAACAAGCATGGAGATGATGGCATGCGCAACGGGAACAAGAACGGAGTTACAAGTGATGATTTCAGGACTTTGAAGCCACCATAATGGGTGCATGAAGCCTTGGACGAAATACAAGATGCCACTTCATAAATTTCGTCCTGAGGCTATTATAGGTGTTGCATCACCTTATTATTGGGCCAGGCCCATGTAATTTCGAAATACATAAGTATAGGTTATTTTTAGAGTCCGTATGTGTGGGGAAACAAGAGATAGGGTTGATTTCGGACCCCTCCACCAAGGGCCACGAAATTCCCCCCTCTTCCTCCATATATACAGCCCTTAGGGCATCGTTTAGACTTTGGGTTTTGTTTAGATTAAAAGTTCGCCATAGCTGCAACTTCGCGTACTTCGTTTGTGTTCAACGACCAGACCAAGGCGTCACAGAACCCCACCTTGATCAATAAAGCTTTCATCTTATATTCGCAATATCCAGATTGCAATCTCAGATTCTTGCTTGTTCTTCATTTGCTCGCAGGAAACAGACCCTCGTGGTCAGGTTGATCGTGCTCCGGCGTGGTCAATAACCTCTCGGAGTTGGTTTAGCGATTGCTAAGGCGCGACGTCCTCGCACGTTCATAGTCGGATCGTCAAAGTCGACTTCCACGAAAGCGAAATCCATCATCTCATCGAAAGACGGGACACCTTTGCGTCTATCAGCCAGGCCCATGTAATTTCGAAATACATTAGTATAGGCTATTTTTAGAGTCCGTATGTGTGAGGAAACAAGAGATAGGGTTGATTTCGGACCCCTCCACCAAGGGCCACGAAATTCCCCCTCTCTTCCTCCATATATACAGCCCTTAGGGCACCGTTTAGACTTTGGGTTTTGTTTAGGTTAAAGTTCGCCATAGCTGCAACTTCGCGTACTTCGTTTGTGTTCAACGACCAGACAAAGGCGTCACAGAACCCCACCTTGATCAATAAAGCTTTCATCTTATATTCGTAATATCCAGATTGCAATCTCAGTTTCTTGATTGTTCTTCGTTTGCTCGCAGGAAACAGACCCTCGTGGTCAGGTTGATCGTGCTCCGGCGTGGTCAATAACCTCTCGGAGTTGGTTTAGCGATTGCTAAGGCGCGACGTCCTCGCACGTTCATAGTCGGATCGTCAAAGTCGACTTCCATCAAAGCGAAATCCATCATCTCATCGAAAGATGGGACACCTCCGCCTCTATCAACAAGCCCCTCCACAAGCTCGTCAAGCTCCTCTTCAACCTCAAGTTCAACAAGAGCAAGTTGATCATGGACTTCCTCCGCGCCAAGAGCAACATGAGGATGACTATCCTCCACGTGAAGGACGTCATCATCACCATCGCCAACAACACAATGAAGAGCAACGCTATGGCAAGCTCAAGTTGACAATGCCCAAGTTCAATGGAAGCAATGATCCGAAAGAGTACCTCTCATGGGCATTGAAGGTCGACAAAATCTTTCGTTTGCACAACTTTGAGGAAGAGAAGAAGATCGCTATGGCATCACTTGAGTTCCAAGACTATGTGCTCATATGGTGGGAACAAGTCCTTGAACGCCGCGAAGCAAGAGGTGAACCTCCAATCACCACTTGGGCTCAAATGAAGGATGTCATGCGGGCACGCTTTGTACCAACTTACTACAACCGTGATCTCTTCAAGAAGCTACAACTCCTCAAGCAAGGAACAAAGAGTATTGAAGAATACTACAAGGAAATGGAGATAGCCATGATTCGAGCCAATGTCAAGGAAGATGATGAGCAAACAATGGCGCGATTCTGGAATGGACTCAATCATCCCATCAAGAAGATCGCCGGCTTCCAACCCTATTCCAACCTTATTGAGCTCGTACATCAAGCAACCAAGGCGGAACGTCAAGTGCAAGATGACTTCAAGTACGCCAAGTACTCATCCAAGACCTACGGTTTCTCCAACATCCAAGCTTCAATGACTCCTTCAACATCTACATCAACCAAACCTTCTCCAAGCAACGACGACAAGTCAAGTTACAAGAAAACTTTGGCAAGTTCAAGTCGCCTTCCTCCTATGACAAGCAACTTCAAGTCGCGTGCTTCATCATCTACTCCAACCGATGAGACCGTCAAAACAAGCTCCTTCAAGTGTTTCACTTGTGGCGGTCGAGGGCACAAAGTCTTCCAATGCACCAACAAGCGCACCATGATCCTCAACGACGATGGCACCTATGACTCCATGAGTGAAGAGGAGATGGAAGCCATTGAGCAAGTGGCCATGCACCGGCACGTGAACGAGGATGAAGATGATCAAGTCTTTTGTGATGAGGATTCGAGCCCCGCTCTCGTTGTCTCCAAAGTCTTGACACTTCAACATCAACAAGAAGAAGACCAACGATGCCACATCTTCCACACTAAGGCCGGCATCAATGGAAGGTCCGTCAAGGTCATCATCGATGGAGGTAGTTGCCACAACTTGGCAAGTGAAGAACTATGCTCCAAACTTCAATTGGTCAAGAAGAAGCACCCGCACCCCTACAAGGTTCAATGGCTAAGTGACTCTGGCACTATACGAGTCGAGCATACGGTCCATGTCTCTTTCAAAATAGGTGCTTATGAAGACACTTTGGAATGTGATGTGGTCCCAATGACCGTTTGCCACCTCCTTCTTGGTCGACCATGGCAATTCGACCGTGGTGTCATCCACAATGGGCGAACCAATCACTATAGCTTCAAGATGAAAGGGAAGGAGTATGTGCTACGACCTATGTCTCCTAGTCAAGTGATAGCCGACAAACAAGCCACCCACCATGGAGAGAAGAGTGAGAAAGTGACCCACCAAAAAGTGAGTGAGAGCCACAAGCCAAATATGAGCGACTCTTCGCCTAGAAAGAAAAACCTCATCCTATTTGCCACCAAAAGTGAGATAAGAGAAGTGTGTGAGAACCCATCGAGTGTGATACACTTCGTCCTCGTGTGCAAAGATGGAGAGCCAACAACTAACACCTCTCACGAGTTACCTTTAGTGTTTCAGTCTCTTTTGCAGGAATTCAAAGATGTCTTCCCCGATGAGCTACCTCCGGGTCTACCTCCACTACGAGGCATTGAGCATCGAATCGACCTCATCCCCGGAGCGCCACTTCCAAATAAAGCCCCATACCGTGTCAATCCAGAAGAAACCAAGGAGATTCAACGACAAGTACAACAACTCATCGACAACGGTCATGTACGTGAAAGCTTAAGCCCATGTGCCATTCCCGTTATACTAGTACCTAAACCCGATGGCAGTTTTCACTTGTGTTCCGATTGTAGACCCATAAACGCCATTACCGTTCGTTATAGGCATCCCATTCCTCGTTTAGATGATATGCTTGATGAACTTAGCGGAGCCAACTTTTTCTCCAAAATTAACCTTAAAAGTGGCTATTATCAAATTCGCATTCAAGAAGGTGATGAATGGAAAACCGCTTTCAAAACCAAATTTGGCTTATATGAGTGGTTAGTGATGCCTATGGGTTTGTCGAAAGCACCCGGAACTTTCGTGCGTCTTATGCATCATGTGCTTAGACCTTACATTGGAGTCTTCGTTGTGGTTTACTTTGATGATATCCTTGTGTTTAGCAAAACCATGAAAGAGCGTATTAATCATGTTAAATCTGTGTTGCAAACTCTTCGCAAGGAACACCTTTATGCAAACTTGAAAAAAATGCACTTTTGGCGTTGACAAAGTGGTTTTCTTGGGATTTGTTGTCTCTTCCAAGGGTGTCCATGTTGATGAAACTAAGATTCAAGCAATTAAAACTTGGCCCCAACCCACCAATTTGCAACAAGTGAGAAGTTTTCTTGGTCTTGCAGGATTTTACCGCCGCTTTGTGAAAAACTTTAGCACAATTGCCGCTCCTTTACATGCTTTGAGTAAGAAGAATGTTCCTTTTGTTTGGGGATCTTTGCAATCCACCGCTTTTGATGAGCTCAAGTCTTTGCTTACTCATGCTCCGATTCTTGCTTTGCCTAACTTTGACAAAACTTTTGAGGTTCATTGTGATGCAAGTGGTACCGGAATTGGCGGAGTTTTGATGCAAGAAAAACGAGCCATTGCTTATTTTAGTGAAAAAATCTCCGGTGCTCAACTTAATTATCCCATCTATGACAAAGAATTGTATGCTTTAGTGCGTGTGCTACATGTTTGGGAACATTATCTTAGACCTCATGAGTTTGTCATCCATATCGATCATGAAACGCTTAAGTACTTAAAAGGTCAAACTAAATTGAACAAGCGTCATGCCAAATGGAGTGAATTCATTGAACCTTTTCCATATGTGATCAAGTACATTAAGGGTAAGGAAAATGTAGTTGCTGATACACTTTCACGCATATGCATGCTTGTCACTAAACTTGAGTTGAATGTTATTAGTTTTGAGCATATAAAAGACTTGTATGAGCATGATCCTTCTTTTGCTACTCCTTACGCTAAGTGTTTGACACACACGTCTTGGGAACGATACTACATAACGGATGATTATCTTATGAGAGCTAACAAACTTTGCATTCCTGAGTCTTCTCTTCGTTTGCTCCTTTTGCAAGAGGCTCGTGGAGGCGGACTTATGGGACATTTTGGACGCGACAAGACTTTCGCCATGCTCTCCACGAACTACTTTTGGCCCAAGATGTTTCGTGATGTCTCACGCATAACCAACCATTGCTCCACATGTCGCAAAGCTAACTCTAAAGCTCAATCCCATGGTCTTTACATGCCCCTTCCCATCCCTTACCAACCTTGGGAAGACATTAGCATAGATTTTGTACTTGGTTTGCCTAGAACTCAAAATGGCAAGGATTCCGTCTTTGTTGTTGTCGACAGATTTTCTAAAATGGCACATTTCATTCCTTGCAACAAGATAGACGATGCTTCACATATTGCAAATCTCTTTTGTAGGGAAATCTTGCGACTTCATGGAGTACCAAAGACAATTGTCTCGGACCGCGACATCAAGTTCTTGAGTTACTTTTGGAAGACCCTATGCGCCAAGCTCGGCATCAAGCTATTGTTCTCTTCGGCATACCATCCTCAAACCGACGGCCAAACGGAGGTGACGAACCGGACACTATCCACTCTACTTCGCGTGTTGATCAAGAAGAACATCAAGGGGTGGGAGGCGTGTCTACCCACCGCCGAGTACGCCTACAACCGTGCAAGACATTCGACTACCGGCAAGTCCCCCTTCGAGGTCGTCTATGGCTTCAACCCGTTGTCACCATTGGACATTCTACCTCTTCCTCTACAAGAGCGCACCAACATGGATGCGAGTGCACGGGCAAGCTACATCAAGAAGATGCATGAGGATACAAGACACACCATCGAGCGCCAAGTACAACGACTAGCGACCAAGCTCAACATCAACAAGCAACCCATGGTCTTCAACATTGGTGATCTCGTGTGGCTACACCTTCGCAAGGACCGCTTCCCCAACGAACGCAAGTCCAAGGTTCTCCCTCGAGCCGATGGGCCCTTCAAGGTGCTAGCACGCTACAACGACAATGCCTACAAGATTGAACTCCCACGAGACAAGTACACCGTGAGTGACATCTTCAATGTCAAAGACCTCTCGCCCTTCCATGGTGATGAAGATTTTGATCCGAGGTCAGATCTTTCCCAAGTGAGGGGAGATGATGTGGAGCATCCTTCCATCATCCCCATGGACGCATCAACACCTCCTTCAACACCACGAGGACCCATGACTCGAGCCCGCTCTAAGGCTATCGAAGATAAGGTGAACTTGCTCCTCTCCGAAATCCCTCTTTCTACTCAAGAGACATGGCTGCTACCTCGGACGGAAACTCTGTGTGTGATTAGGTACAATGCTGAAGAAGAAGCGACAGGCGTCAACTCTCTGCTCAGCCCGGAACCTGGCCCGGAACTTTCGGCCCCCGAAACCTCCGGCCCTGCCCGGAACTTCTGCCCCCCGGAAGCCAGCCCTGCCTCACCTGTGACAACTTTCGGCTTAGGCCAGACCCTTCCCGGAACCTCCGGCGCCCGGAACTTCCGGCCCTGCCTGCGCGCAGCCACTTGGGCCGAGGCCCGTGTACCCTTTCGCCCTGTAGACTATATATACTCCCTCATCCCGTACGTTTTAGGGTTAGCATTGGATTAGCTCATATTTGTGTGAGAGCCTTTGCTCATCCACTTGGATACTTCTCCTCGGAGTTCAGGACCTCTTCGGAGAAGATCCCCCAAGCGGATTCAAGATCCCTTTCTAGGGAAGACCATCAAGACCTCCATGAGGAGAAGACCGGTGCCTTTGTATCCTTACCTTTGTTGATTGTGGATCATATGTATCTCTTTGTGTTTGGTGATCTAGCACTTGTGTGATTGATTCTTTGTCGGTTTCGTGATTCTCTCTCTCATTCTCCCCGTGATTTCCCCTTTGTCCTTCCGTGTGTTCTTCGTGATTCTCCCGTAGGATCCCTCCAAACGTGAAAGATTGACCACCCAGGGTTTCGCCCTACATCAATAAGCAACATAATCTCTCGAATTTCCTTCAAAAGGAAGTGCCAATGGGTTCAGAAACTTGTCTAAAAAACAACAACGAATGATGTTCTTTGACTTTCTGATGAGGACATGACTACCTTGGATATGACCAAAAATATTACATATATGCATATTTGTCAGGTGATTTCTAGTGCAAACTATTCAATAATCTATTTATGTTATCCAGAACAAAAATACTTCACACACTTTTGTGTTTTGTCTAATTGCAGGTGTATGGGACATTTGTACAATCCACATATGAAGATAAGCAAGAAAGAGATGTTTATTTGCTGTCCAAAAAGTTCTCTCACATCACTTTTGGCCCAAGAGAAGATAGAGTCCAAGTCTCTCACGTTCTGGATTCAGATTCGGACTGCACAGACATACCTGACTCAAAACGCACACACATTTTTCATACGGACTCCGAATTGGGTGATTCTTTCTTTGTTGGAAACTAGATTTCGTGCACTTTCCAACCAAATTGGAATCACCTTCAAATTCGTCTGGAGCGTTGAGTTGTGGACGAAACATTCTGATGCTGCAGCAGAATCCGAGTCAAACAACAAGTCCAAAGGTGTTGCATCACCTCCACTTGGGCCCATTGGCCTTGTACGACCTAGGGTTCGTTTTAGGCTGCCTTGGGACGTCCTCCCACCTCCTAGGCCGTCACCCCTTGCTCCTATATAAGTAGATCCATCTAGTAGCTTTTCCCTTGGGATTTGTTTAGTTAAAAGTTAGCCATTGCAACTTCGTGTACTTTGTTTGTGTCCAACGACCAGACCAAGACCGCTTACGGATCCCCACCTTTATCAATAATTCATCTATATTCGCAATATTCAGATTGCTTTATCATATTCTTGCTTGTTCTTCGATTGCTTGCAGGAATAGACCTTCGTGGTCAGGTTGATTGTGCTTCGGCGTGGTCAATAACCTCTCGGAGTTGGTTTAGCGATTGCTAAGGCGCAACGTCGTGCACGTTTGTAGTCGGATCGTCAAAGTCATCTTTTCATTGTTTGCATTATTGAATTATCGGTTGCATCGCCGTGTCGAGTTGCTGGTCTTAGTGTCTAGTTCCTTTAGAGTTTCGAGTTCTGTTCACATTAGTCACGCAGCCGCTGCATCATTATCCCATCCGCTGACCACCATCCCATCCACCAATTTCCACCACGTGCTACGCACTGTTTATTGTCATAATCATAGTTGAGGTCACTCACATCTTCGCCAGATCGAATCTGCATCTTATCTAGTTTGTCTTGGAAAGAGGGAGAAAAAGAAGATAAAGAAAAAAAGAGAGAAAAAAGGAAAGAAAAAAAAGAAAAAGAGGGAGAAGAAAAAGAAAAAAAGCGTGAGAAAAAAAAGAGAGAAGAAAAAAAATTGGATCTATCTAGAATCAATCTCGTACCTGAATTCGGATTGGAATCTGTTTTGCGCACTGTTCAGTAAAACAGGTGTATCTTCCTCATACGAAGTCCGTTTTGGCTCCGTGAGTAATCAAATTGAAGATAGCGACGAGCCGCATCTAAATAGTTGAAGAAGCTAGTTCAATATTTGACACCTCAAAATCGGCTTCTAAATAGGTCTTTTTACCCTCCGAAGTTCGTGAACACAGCTTGTTCCAATTTTTCAGGCCAGTTCTAGAATTCTTTGACTCCTCATATCAACTCGGAATTGAGTGATTATTTTTGCATTGGAAAGCTTGAGTTAGTAGCATTCTTTGAAAGAATTTATCAGAAAATTGTCTCAAACTTTTCAAGAGGAAAGTTGGAGAGAGAGTTGTTGTATATCCTGCTTGGCAGTTGTTTTTCATCATTATCTTCACTGCCGTTGTGATCTTCACTTATATCTTGCTGTCAAGAGCTACTTAGTATCCTTCATTGATGCTAGTTGTGCTACGCCGTGACCTTATTAGTGTTCTAGGCTCGCGTCTCTAGTCCGGTCTAGCCTAGGACCAGCACAGTACCGTCGTTGAGCGTTTATTCAACATTGCATCTTTGAATTGATTATTGCTAATCTTTTGCTACCATATATAGCCAACCCAGCTCCACATATTTCTGCACTGTGTATACGTACGCTCCCCTGGCAATCGCTTTACTCAATATTCGGAGTTACTTGACACCGCTGGTTGCCGATCACCGCCTGCTGCATGGTAAGAACTTGTAAGACATTGATATTTGCTTTACTGTGAGCGTTTTACCACCACATCCTAGTAGTTATAGGAACATTATTTTTGGGTTCTGTTTCTTGTTCTACTAATCATGACAGGATCCAGAGTCAATTCATGGGCTTTGTCGATCGCGGGAGACGTGCCACCACCTTTGCAAATACCACAACCGTCACGAGAGGTGCACAAACATCCAAATGCACATGATCAGGTTAATGTATCTATACCACCATTTAATGGCCGTTTTAAACCTGCTTTATATATTGAATGGGAGTTCGACATAAAAAATATATTTGTTTCCCATAATTTCGATGAACATAAAAAGGTTAAGGTTGCGGTTGGTTCTTTCACTGGTTATGCTTTGGTTTGGTGGAGTGAATATTGTCGGTTACACCCTGATTATATACCTACTACTTGGGATGATTTGAAACTTGCCATGCGACATACTTTCGTCCCTGCTTATTATACTCGTGACATGATTAAGAAGTTGCAACACTTAAAACAAGGTAGTGAAACTGTAACAAAATATTATGATGATTTACTAACTACCTTGTTGCATTCCTCTTTAGAAGAAAGTGAAGATGATTTTATGGATAGATTTTGGGGAGGATTAAACCGTGATATTCAAGAGATACTAATTCATGAAGAGTGTTATCCTATGGACCATTTGTTTCATCTTGCTTGCAAAGCTGAACAGGAAATAAAACGACGTGTTGGCCACGAGGAGAACAAGCGCACGGTGCACATTCCAAGAGTTGATATGATTGTTCCTTCAACTACTAGGCATACTATGACAACCACATCCGTTGTTGTTAGGACTACATCACCTCCACCATGTGACACATCGCCCCCGAGAGTGGCTACATCATCTGAGTTGATCATAAGAGGTAATGACAAAGGTACTGATCTTCCATCTCTACATGAGAATGATGAATGCCTTGTCAATTTGAATGCATCATCTGATGAGCTACCCACTACTTTGATCACACCACCTATTTTAGAGGACTACGTTGATAATTTGACTTTGCCATGTGATCAAACAACTGAAATACCAACAATTTTGAGTGCACCCATTGAATTAACTATCGATGCAAAAGAACCAATGTTTAATCATTTTGATATGACCTCTAATCTTGGTGATGATTCTGTGTTAAATGACTTATTGCATGTTTGCTTATTTAAGCATGTTGTAGCATGTAAATTTGATGCAAGTAAGGTTTATTCACCAATGTTGGGATGGTTTAATGATGAACATTGTCAATCTTTTGAAATGAATAAGAGCTTCACTTATATGTGCAAACTGAGTTGCAATATTTTCATGCCTTCTACTTTTTGTGCTAATTTTTTGGCTTTAGATTTTATGAACTATGCAAGTTACTCATCTATTCATGTGTCATATATGCAAAAATCAAGGGAAGTAAAAATGGATGACATATACATATACAACATGTACACCTTGTCTCTTTTGTTAGCCACATTTCAGATTAAGCAACGCCGAGGACGGCTTTATTTTCAAGAAGGGGAGGATGATGAGGACATGACTACCTTGGATATGACCAAAAATATTGCATATATGCATATTTGTCAGGTGATTTCTAGTGCAAACTATTCAATAATCTATTTATGTTATCCAGAACAAAAATACTTCACACACTTTTGTGTTTTGTCTAATTGCAGGTGTATGGGACATTTGTACAATCCACATATGAAGATAAGGAAGAAAGAGATGTTTATTTGCTGTCCAAAAAGTTCTGTCACGTCACTTTTGGCCCAAGAGAAGATAGAGTCCAAGTCTCTCACGTTCTGGATTCAGATTCGGACTGCACAGACATACCTGACTCAAAACGCACACAAGTTCTTCATACGGACACCGAATTGGGTGATTCTTTTTTTGTTGGAAACTAGATTTCGTGCACTTTCCAACCCAATTGGAATCACCTTCAAATTCGTCCGGAGCGTTGAGTTGTGGACGAAACAATCTGATGCTGCAGCAGAATCCGAGTCAAACTACAAGTCCAAAGGTGTTACATCACCTCCACTTGGGCCCATTGGCCTTGTACGACCTAGATTTAGTTTTAGGCTGCCTTGGGACGTCCTCCCACCTCCTTGGCCGCCACCCCTTGCTCCTATATAAGTAGATCCATCTAGTAGCTTTTCCTTGGGATTTGTTTAGTTAAAAGTTAGCCATTGCAACTTCGTGTGCTTCGTTTGTGTCCAACGACCAGACCAAGACCACTTTTCGGATCCCCACCATTATCAATACTTCATACATATTCGCGATATTCAGATTGCTTTTATCATATTCTTGCTTGTTCTTCGATTGCTTGCAGGAATAGACCTTCGTGGTCAGGTTGATCGTGCTCCGGCGTGGTCAATAACCTCTCGGAGTTGGTTTAGCGATTGCTAAGGCACAACGTCGTTGCACGTTTGTAGTCGGATCGTCAAAGTCGTCTCCACCAAATCGCTAGTTATCATCTCATCGAAAGATCGGGACACCCCGCCTCTATCAAGTGGTATCAGTTTTCAGGTTGCTCGGTGAGAATTTCCAGTTTTTCCTAGATTAGATTTATTTTCTTACCTATTGTCCAAGAAAAAGCCACAAAACAAAAGTTAGATCTATTCATCCTTTGTCCTAGCCAGACTGAGCCTTTGCAATTTTCTTTTCATTGTTTGCATTATTGAATTATCGGTTGCATCGCCGTGTCGAGTTGCTGGTCTTAGTGTCTAGTTCCTTTAGAGTTTCGAGTTCTGTTCACATTAGTCACGCAGCCGCTGCATCATTATCCCATCCGCTGTCCACCATCCCATCCACCAATTTCCACCATGTGCTACGCACTGTTTATTGTCATAATCATAGTTGAGGTCACTCACATCTTCGCCTGATCGAATCTGCATCTTATCTAGTTTGTCTTGGAAAGAGGGAGAAAAAGAATATAAAGAAAAAAAAGAGAGAAAAAAGGAAAGAAAAAAAAGAAAAAGAGGGAGAAGAAAAAGAAAAAAAAGCGTGAGAAAAAAAAGAGAGAAGAAAAAAAATTGGATCTATCTAGAATCAATCTCGTACCTGAATTCGGATTGGAATCTGTTTTGCGCACTGTTCAGTAAAATAGGTGTATCTTCCTCATACGAAGTCCGTTTTGGCTCCGTGAGTACTCAAATTGAAGATAGCGACGAGCCGCATCTAAATAGCTGCAGAAGCTAGTTCAATATTTGACACCTCAAAATCGGATCCTAAATAGGTCTTTTTGCCCTCCGAAGTTCGTGAACACAGCTTGTTCCAATTTTTAGGCCAGTTTTAGAATTCTTTGACTCCTCATATCAACTCGGAATTGAGTGATTCTTTTTGCATTGGAAAGCTTGAGTTAGTAGCATTCTTTGAAAGAATTTATCAGAAAATTGTCTCAAACTTTTCAAGAGGAAAGTTGGAGAGAGAGTTGTTGTATATCCTGCTTGGCAGTTGTTTTTCATCATTATCTTCACTGCCGTTGTGATCTTCACTTATATCTTGCTGTCAAGAGCTACTTAGTATCCTTCATTGATGCTAGTTGTGCTACGCCGTGACCTCATTAGTATTCTACGCTCGCGTCTCTAGTCCGGTCCAGCCTAGGACCAGCACAGTACCGTCGTTGAGCGTTTATTCAACATTGCATCTTTGAATTGATTATTGCTAATCTTTTGCTACCATATATAGCCAACCCAGCTCCACATATTTCTACACCGTTTATACGTACGCTCCCCTGGCAATCGCTTTACTCAATATTCGGAGTTACTTGACACCGCTGGTTGCCGATCACCGCCTGCTGCATGGTAAGAACTTGTAAGACATTGATATTTGCTTTACTGTGAGCGTTTTACCACCACATCCTAGTAGTTATAGGAACATTATTTTTGGGTTTTGTTTCTTGTTCTACTAATCATGACAGGATCCAGAGTCAATTCATGGGCTTTGTCGATCGCGGGAGACGTGCCACCACCTTTGCAAATACCACAACCGCCACGAGAGGTGCACAAACATCCAAATGCACATGATCAAGTTAATGTATCTATACCACCATTTAATGGCCGTTTTAAACCTGCTTTATATATTGAATGGGAGTTCGACATAAAAAATATATTTGCTTCCCATAATTTCGATGAACATAAAAAGGTTAAGGTTGCAGTTGGTTCTTTCACTGGTTATGCTTTGGTTTGGTGGAGTGAATATTGTCGGTTACACCCTGATTATATACCTACTACTTGGGATGATTTGAAACTTGCCATGCGACATACTTTCGTCCCTGCTTATTATACTCGTGACATGATTAAGAAGTTGCAACACTTAAAACAAGGTAGTGAAACTGTAACAAAATATTATGATGATTTACAAACTACCTTGTTGCATTCCTCTTTAGAAGAAAGTGAAGATGATTTTATGGATAGATTTTGGGGAGGATTAAACTGTGATATTCAAGAGATACTAATTCATGAAGAGTGTTATCCTATGGACCATTTGTTTCATCTTGCTTGCAAAGATGAACAGGAAATAAAACGACGTGTTGGCCACGAGGAGAACAAGCGCACGGTGCACATTCCAAGAGTTGATATGATTGTTCATTCAACTACTAGGCATACTATGACAACCACATCCGTTGTTGTCAGGACTACATCACCTCCACCATGTGACACATCGCCCCCGAGAGTGGCTACATCATCTGAGTTGATCATAAGAGGTAATGACAAAGGTACTGATCTTCCATCTCTACATGAGAATGATGAATGCCTTATCAATTTGAATACACCATCTGATGAGCTACCCACTACTTTGATCACACCACCTATTTTAGAGGACTACGTTGATAATTTGACTTTGCCATGTGATCAAACAACTGAAATACCAACAATTTTGAGTGCACCCATTAAATTAACTATTGATGCAAAATAACCAATGTTTAATCATTTTGATATGACCTCTAATCTTGGTGATGATTCTGTGTTGAATGACTTATTGCATGTTTGCTTATTTAAGCATGTTGTAGCATGTAAATTTGATGCAAGTAAGGTTTATTCACCAATGTTGGGATGGTTTAATGATGAACATTGTCAATCTTTTGAAATGAATAAGAGCTTCACTTATATGTCCAAACTGAGTTGCAATATTTTCATGCCTTCTACTTCTTGTGCTAATTTTTTGGCTTTAGATTTTATGAACTATGCAAGTTACTCATCTATTCATGTGTCATATATGCAAAAATCAAGGGAAGTAAAAATGGATGACATATACATATACAACATGTACACCTTGTCTCTTTTGTTAGCCACATTTCAGATTAAGCAACGCCGAGGACGGCTTTATTTTCAAGAAGGGGAGGATGATGAGGACATGACTACCTTGGATATGACCAAAAATATTACATATATGCATATTTGTCAGGTGATTTCTAGTGCAAACTATTCAATAATCTATTTATGTTATCCAGAACAAAAATACTTCACACACTTTTGTGTTTTGTCTAATTGCAGGTGTATGGGACATTTGTACAATCCACATATGAAGATAAGGAAGAAAGAGATGTTTATTTGCTGTACAAAAAGTTCTCTCACGTCACTTTTGGCCCAAGAGAAGATAGAGTCCAAGTCTCTCACGTTCTGGATTCAGATTCGGACTGCACAGACATACCTGACTCAAAACGCACACAAGTTTTTCATACGGACTCCGAATTGGGTGATTCTTTTTTTTTTGGAAACTAGATTTCGTGCAATTTCCAACCCAATTGGAATCACCTTCAAATTCGTCCGGAGCGTTGAGTTGTGGACGAAACATTCTGATGCTGCAGCAGAATCCGAGTCAAACAACAAGTCCAAAGGTGTTGCATCACCTCCACTTGGGCCCATTGGCCTTGTACGACCTAGGGTTCGTTTTAGGCTGCCTTGGGACGTCCTCCCACCTCCTAGGCCGTCACCCCTTGCTCCTATATAAGTAGATCCATCTAGTAGCTTTTCCCTTGGGATTTGTTTAGTTAAAAGTTAGCCATTGCAACTTCGTGTACTTTGTTTGTGTCCAACGACCAGACCAAGACCGCTTACGGATCCCCACCTTTATCAATACTTCATCTATATTCGCAATATTCAGATTGCTTTATCATATTCTTGCTTGTTCTTCGATTGCTTGCAGGAATAGACCTTCGTGGTCAGGTTGATTGTGCTTCGGCGTGGTCAATAACCTCTCGGAGTTGGTTTAGCGATTGCTAAGGCGCAACGTCGTGCACGTTTGTAGTCGGATCATCAAAGTCATCTTCACCAAATTGACAGTTATCATCTCATCGAAAGATCAGGACACCCCGCGTCTATCACTTTCAGGGCCAAAAAGGCCTGCTTAAGGCCGTATTTAAGGGCACTCCGGGCCTCTTGGCGCAAGTGGGGAGTATTTTCTAGATTCACGCGCTCCCCGCGAGCAGTTTGAGTACTTATGGGTCCGACATGGACTCTGAATGACAAAATTATGACCGTTTTAGTGAACATCTGTCCATTCTATGGCAGTCCTTGAAAGTACTTCATTTTCTCGTGCGCTTTTTGCCTGATTGCCCCAAAATTTCTTGTTCTCTATAGAGGAGGTATCGTTTCCACATATATATTGACCGATGCTAGGAATGCCCTTTTGTTCTTGGCTTTCACACGCATGAGTTACAGCATGCCATCCGGCGAAAAGAAGGAGAAAAAGGCATATAGCCGCTGGATTTTCTTCAATTTACGGCCAAATGAGATTGCCCAGATCATAGAGCATCTTCCGAAAGGTATGTTTGTCCCTATCAGGGGGGCTAATGTCTATAATCAACATAATCTCTTGAATTTCCTTCAAAAGGAAGTGCCAATGGGTTCAGAAACTTGTCTGAAAAACAGCGACGAATGATGTTCTTTGACTTTCAGGGCCAAAAAGTCCTACTTAAGGCCGTATTTGAGGGCACTCCGGGCCTCCTGGCGCAAGCGGGGAGTATTTTCTGGATTCGCGCGCTCGCCGCGAGCAGTTTGAGTACTTATGGGTCCGACACGGACTCCGAATGACAAAATTATGACCGTTTTAGTAAACATCTGTCCATTCTATGGCAGTCCTTGATAGTACTTCATTTTCTCGTGCGCTTTTTGCCTGATTGCCCCAAAATTTCTTGTCCTCTATAGAGGAGATATCGTTTCCACATATATATTGACCGATGCCAGGAATGCCCTTTTGTTCTTGGCTTTCACACGCGTGAGTTACAGCATGCCATCCGGCGAAAACAAGGAGAATAAGGCATAGAGCCGCTGGATTTTCTTCAATTTACGGCCAAATGAGATTGCCCGGATCATAGAGCATCTGCAGAAAGGTACGTTTGTCCCTACCAGGGGGCTAATGTCTATAAGCAACATAATCTCTCGAATTTCCTTCAAAAGGAAGTGCCAATGGGTTCAGAAACTTGTCTGAAAAACAACGACGAATGATGTTCTTTGACTTTCAGGGCAAAAAAGTCCTGCTTAAGGGCATATTTGAGGGCACTCCGGGCCTCCTGGCGCAAGCGGGCAGTATTTTCTAGATTCGCGCGCTCGCCGCGAGCAGTTTGAGTACTTGTGGGTCCGACACGGACTCCGAATGACAAAATTATGACCGTTTTAGTGAACATCTCTCCATTCTATGGCAGTCCTTCAAAGTACTTCATTTTCTCGTGTGCTTTTTGCCTGATTGCCCCAAAATTTCTTGTCCTCTATAGAGGAGATATCATTTCCACATATATATTGACCGATCCCAGGAATGCCCTTTTGTTCTTGGCTTTCACGCGCGTGAGTTACAACATGCTATCCGGTGAAAACAAGTAGAATAAGGCATATATCCGCTGGATTTTCTTCAATTTACGGCCAAATGAGATTGTCCGGATCATAGAGCATCTGCAGAAAGGTATGTCTGTCCCTACCAGGGAGGCTAATGTCTATAAGCAACATAACCTCTCGAATTTGCTTCAAAAGGAAGTGCCAATGGGTTCAGAAACTTGTCTTAAAAACAGCGACGAATGATGTTCTTTGACTTTCAGGGCCAAAAAGTCCTGCTTAAGGCCGTATTTGAGGACACTCCGGGCCTCCTGGCGCAAGCGGGGAGTTTTTTCTGGATTCGCGCGCTCGCCGCGAGCATTTTGAGTACTTATGGGTCCGACACGGACTCCGAATGACAAAATTATGACCGTTTTAGTGAACATCTGTCCATTCTATGGAAGTCCTTGAAAGTACTTCATTTTCTCGTGCGCTTTTTGCCTAATTGCCCCAAAATTTCTTGTCCTCTATAGAGGAGATATCGTTTCCACATATATATTGACCGATGCCAGGAATGCCCTTTTGTTCTTGGCTTTCACACGCGTGAGTTACAGCATGCCATCCGGCGAAAACAAGGAGAATAAGGCATATAGCCGCTGGATTTTCTTCAATTTACGGCCAAATGAGATTGCCCGGATCATAGAGCATCTGCAGAAAGGTACGTTTGTCCCTACCAAGGGGGCTAATGTCTATAAGAAACATAATCTCTCGAATTTCCTTCAAAAGGAAGTGCCAATAGGTTCAGAAACTTGTGTGAAAAACAGCGACGAATGATGTTCTTTGACTTTCAGGGCCAAAAAGTCCTGCTTAAGGCCGTATTTGAGGGCACTCCGGGCCTCCTGGCGCAAGCGGGGAGTATTTTCTGGATTCGCGCGCTCGCCGCGAGCAGTTTGAGTACTTATGGGTCCGACACGGACTCTGAATGACAAAATTATGACCGTTTTAGTGAACATCTGTCCATTCTATGGCAGTCCTTGAAAGTACTTCATTTTCTCGTGCGCTTTTTGCCTGATTGCCCCAAAATTTCTTGTCCTCTATAGAGGAGATATCGTTTCCACATATATATTGACCGATGCCAGGAATGCCCTTTTGTTCTTGGCTTTCACACGCGTGAGTTACAGCATGCCATCCGGCGAAAACAAGGAGAATAAGGCATAGAGCCGCTGGATTTTCTTCAATTTACGGCCAAATGAGATTGCCCGGATCATAGAGCATCTCCAGAAAGGTACGTTTGTCCCTACCAGGGGGGCTAATGTCTATAAGCAACATAATCTCTCGAATTTCCTTCAAAAGGAAGTGCCAATGGGTTCAGAAACTTGTCGGAAAAACAGCGACGAATGATGTTCTTTGACTTTCAGGGCCAAAAAGTCCTGCTTAAGGGCATATTTGAGGGCACTCCGGGCCTCCTGGCACAAGCGGGGAGTATTTTTTGGATTCGCGCGCTCGGCGTGAGCAGTTTGAGTACTTGTGGGTCCGACACGGACTCCGAATGACAATATTATGACCGTTTTAGTGAACATCTGTCCATTCTATGGCAGTCCTTTAAAGTACTTCATTTTCTCGTGTGCTTTTTGCCTGATTGCCCCAAAATTTCTTGTCCTCTATAGAGGAGATATCGGTTCCACATAAATATTGACCGATGCCAGGAATGCCCTTTTGTTCTTGGCTTTCACGCGCGTGAGTTACAGCATGCCATCCGGCAAAAACAAGGAGAATAAGGCATATAGCCACAGGATTTTCTTCAATTTACGGCCAAATGAGATTGCCCGGATCATAGAGCATATGCAGAAAGGCACGTTTGTCCCTACCAGGGGGGCTAGTGTCTATAAGCAACATAATTTCTCGAATTTGCTTCAAAAGGAAGTGCCAATGGGTTCAGAAACTTGTCTTAAAAACAGCGACGAATGATGTTCTTTGACTTTCAGGGCCAAAAAGTCCTGCTTAAGGCCGTATTTGAGGACACTCCGGGCCTCCTGGCGCAAGCGGGGAGTTTTTTCTGGATTCGCGCGCTCGCCGCGAGCAGTTTGAGTACTTATGGGTCCGATACGGAGTCCGAATGACAAAATTATGACCGTTTTAGTGAACATCTGTCCATTCTATGGAAGTCCTTGAAAGTACTTCATTTTCTCGTGCGCTTTTTGCCTAATTGCCCCAAAATTTCTTGTCCTCTATAGAGGAGATATCGTTTCCACATATATATTGACCGATGCCAGGAATGCCCTTTTGTTCTTGGCTTTCACACGCGTGAGTTACAGCATGCCATCCGGCGAAAACAAGGAGAATAAGGCATATAGCCGCTGGATTTTCTTCAATTTACGGCCAAATGAGATTGCCCGGATCATAGAGCATCAGCAGAAATGTACGTTTGTCCCTACCAAGGGGGCTAATGTCTATAAGAAACATAATCTCTCGAATTTCCTTCAAAAGGAAGTGCCAATAGGTTCAGAAACTTGTGTGAAAAACAGCGACGAATGATGTTCTTTGACTTTCAGGGCCAAAAAGTCCTGCTTAAGGCCGTATTTGAGGGCACTCCGGGCCTCCTGGCGCAAGCGGGGAGTATTTTCTGGATTCGCGCACTCGCCGCGAGCAGTTTGAGTACTTATGGGTCCGACACGGACTCTGAATGACAAAATTATGACCGTTTTAGTGAACATCTGTCCATTCTATGGCAGTCCTTGAAAGTACTTCATTTTCTCGTGCGCTTTTTGCCTGATTGCCCCAAAATTTCTTGTCCTCTATAGAGGAGATATCGTTTCCACATATATATTGACCGATGCCAGGAATGCCCTTTTGTTCTTGGCTTTCACACGCGTGAGTTACAGCATGCCATCCGGCGAAAACAAGGAGAATAAGGCATATAGCCGCTGGATTTTCTTCAATTTACGGCCAAATGAGATTGCCCGGATCATAGAGCATCTGCAGAAAGGTACGTTTGTCCCTACCAGGGGGGCTAATGTCTATAAGCAACATAATCTCTCGAATTTCCTTCAAAAGGAAGTGCCAATGGGTTCAGAAACTTGTCGGAAAAACAGCGACGAATGATGTTCTTTGACTTTCAGGGCCAAAAAGTCCTGCTTAAGGGCATATTTGAGGGCACTCCGGGCCTCCTGGCGCAAGCGGGCAGTATTTTCTAGATTCGCGCGCTCGCCGCGAGCAGTTTGAGTACTTGTGGGTCCGACACGGACTCCGAATGACAAAATTATGACCGTTTTAGTGAACATCTCTCCATTCTATGGCAGTCCTTCAAAGTACTTCATTTTCTCGTGTGCTTTTTGCCTGATTGCCCCAAAATTTCTTGTCCTCTATAGAGGAGATATCATTTCCACATATATATTGACCGATGCCAGGAATGCCCTTTTGTTCTTGGCTTTCACGCGCGTGAGTTACAATATGCTATCCGGTGAAAACAAGTAGAATAAGGCATATAGCCGCTGGATTTTCTTCAATTTACGGCCAAATGAGATTGTCCGGATCATAGAGCATCTGCAGAAAGGTATGTTTGTCCCTACCAGGGGGGCTAATGTCTATAACCAACATAACCTCTCGAATTTCCTTCAAAAGGAAGTGCCAATGGGTTCAGAAACTTGTCTTAAAAACAACGACGAATGATGTTCTTTGACTTTCAGGGCCAAAAAGTCCTGCTTAAGGCCATATTTGAGGGCACTCCGGGCCTCCTGGCACAAGCGGGGAGTATTTTCTGGATTCGTGCGCTCGCCGCGAGCAGTTTGAGTACTTGTGGGTCTGACACGGACTCGGAATGACAAAATTATGACCGTTTTAGTGAACATCTGTCCATTCTATGGCAGTCCTTGAAAGTACTTCATTTTCTCGTGCGCTTTTTGCCAGATTGCCCCAAAATCTCTTGTCCTCTATAGAGGAGATATCGTTTCCACATATATATTGACCGATGCTAGGAATGCCCTTTTGTTCTTGGCTTTCACGTGCGTCAGTTACAGCATGCCATCCGGCGAAAACAAGGAGAATAAGGCATGTAGCCGCTGGATTTTCTTCAATTTACGGCCAAATGAGATTGCCCGGATCATAGAATATCTGCAGAAAGGTACGTTTGTCCCTACCGGGGGGTAATGTCTATAAGAAACATAATCTCTCAAATTTCCTTCAAAAGGACGTGCCAATGGGTTCAGAAAATTGTCTGGAAAACAGCGACGAATGATGTTCCTTGACTTTCAGGGCCAAAAAGTCCTGATTAAGGCCGTATTTGAGGGTACTATGGGACTGCTGGCACAAGCGGGCAGTATTTTCTGGATTCACGTGCTCGCAGCGGGCAGTTTGAGTACTTGTGGGTCCGACACGGACTCCGAATGACAAAATTATGACCGTTTTGGTGAACATCTCTCCATTCTATGGCAGTCCTTGAAAGTACTTCATTTTCTCGTGCGCTTTTTGCCTGACTGCCCCAAAATTTCTTGTCCTCTATAGTGGAGATATCGTTTCCACATATATATTGACCGATGCCAGGAATGCCCTTTTGTTCTTGGCTTTCACGCGCATGAGTTACAGCATGCCATCCGGCGAAAACAAGGAGAATAAGGCATATAGCCGCTAGATTTTCTTCAATTTACGACCAAATGAGATTGCCCGGATCATAGAGCATCTGCAGAAAGGTACGTTTGTCCCTACCAGGGGGGCTAATGTCTATAAGAAACATAATCTCTCAAATTTCCTTCAAAAGCAAGTGCCAATGGGTTCGGAAACTTGTCTAAAAAACAGCGACGAATGGTGTTCTTTGACTTTCAGGGCCAAAAAGTCCTGCTTAAGGCTGAATTTGAGGGTACTCCGGGCCTCCTGGCGCAAGCGGCAAGTAATTTCTGGATTAGCGTGCTCACCACGAGCAGTGTGAGTACTTGTGGGTCTGACACGGACTCCAAATGACAAAATTATGACCGTTTTAGTGAACATCTCTCCATTCTATGGCAGTCCTTGAAAGTACTACATTTTCTCGTGCGCTTTTTGCCTGACTGCCCCAAAATTTCTTCTTCTCTATAGAGGAGATATCGTTTCCACATATATATTGAGCGATGCCAGGAATGCCCTTTTGTTCATGGCTTTCATGAGCGTGAGTTACAGCATGCCATCCGGCGAAAATAAGGAGAATAAGGCATATAGCCGCTTGATTTTCTTCAATTTACGGCCAAATGAGATTGCCCGGATCATAGAGCATCTGCAGAAAGGTACGTTTGTCCCTACCGGGGGGGGGGGGTAATGTCTATAAGAAACATAATCTCTCGAATTTCCTTCAAAAGCAAGTGCCAATGGGTTCAGAAAATTGTTTGGAAAACAGCGACGAATGATGTTCTTTGACTTTCAGGGCCAAAAAGTCCTGATTAAGGCCGTATTTGAGGGTACTCTGGGCCTCCTGGCGCAAGCGGGCAGTATTTTCTGGATTCGCGTGCTCGCCGCGAGCAGTTTGAGTACTTGTGGGTCCGACACGGACTCCGAATGACAAAATTATGACCGTTTTAGTGAACATCTCTCCATTCTATGGCAGTCCTTGAAAGTACTTCATTTTCTCGTGCACCTTTTGCTTGACAGCCCCAAAATTTCTTGTCCTCTATAGTGGAGATATCGTTTCCACATATATATTGACCGATGCCAGGAATGCCCTTTTGTTCTTGGCTTTCACGCGCATGAGTTACAGCATGCCATCTGGCGAAAACAAGGAGAATAAGGCCTATAGCCGCTAGATTTTCTTCAAATTACGACCAAATGAGATTGCCCGGATCATAGAGCATCTGCAGAAAGGTACGTTTGTCCCTACCAGGTGGGCTAATGTCTATAAGAAACATTATCTCTTGAATTTCCTTCAAAAGGAAGTGCCAATGGGTTCGGAAACTTGTCTAAAAAACAGCGACGAATGGTGTTCTTTGACTTTCAGGGCCAAAAAGTCCTGCTTTAGGCTGAATTTGAGGGTACTCCGAGCCTCCTGGCGCAAGCGAAAAGTAATTTTTGGATTAGCGCGCTCGCCGCGAACAGTTTGAGTACTTGTGGGTCTGACACGGACTCCGAATGACAAAATTATGACCGTTTTAGTGAACATCTCTCCATTCTATGGCAGTCCTTGAAAGTACTACATTTTCTCGTGCACTTTTTGCCTGACTGCCCCAAAATTTCTTGTCCTCTATAGAGGAGATATCGTTTCCACATATATATTGACCGATGCCAGGAATGCCCTTTTGTTCGTGGCTTTCACGTGCGTGAGTTACAGCACGCCATCCGGCGAAAGCAAGGAGAATAAGGCATATAGCCGCTTGATTTTCTTCAATTTGCGGCCAAATGAGATTGCCCGGATCATAGAGCATCTGCAGAAAGGTTCGTTTGTCCCTACCAGGGGGTTTGATAGAGGCAAAGGTGTCCCGTCTTTCGATGAGATGGAGGATTTCGCTTTGGTGGAAGTCGACTTTGACGATCCGACTACGAACGTGCGAGGACGTCGCGCCTTAGCAATCGCTAAACCAACTCCGAGAGGTTATTGACCACGCCGGAGCACGATCAACCTGACCACGAAGGTCTGTTTCCTGCGAGCAAACGAAGAACAAGCAAGAAACTAAGATTGCAATCTGGATATTGCGAATATAAGTTGAAAGCTTTATTGATCAAGGTGGGGTTCTGTGACGCCTTTGTCTGGTCGTTGAACACAAACGAAGTACGCGAAGTTGCAGCTATGGCGAACTTTTAATCTAAACAAAACCCAAAGTCTAAACGATGCCCTAAGGGCTGTATATATGGAGGAAGAGGGGGGGAATTTCGTGGCCCTTGGTGGAGGGGTCCGAAATCAACCCTATCTCTTGTTTCCCCACACATACAGACTCTAAAAATAGCCTATACTTATGTATTTCGAAATTACATGGGCCTGGCCCAATAATAAGGTGACGCAGCACCTAAAATAGCCTCGGGACGAAATTTATGAAGTGGCATCTTGTATATTTCGTCCAAGGCTTCATGCACCCATTATGGTGGCTTCAAAGTCCTGAAATCATCACTTGTAACTCCGTTATTGTTCCCCTTGCGCATGCCATCATCTCCATGCTTGTTCTTGCTCCAATGTTCATCCTTCTCCAAGCTAGGCCCTTCATTTGTAAGCAAAACAAATGTATCCAATTTAGGCAGCATCATATTCTCATGAACATTAGAATCATTACCAAGAAACGAAAGTACCTGGTAATTTAGTTGGCGTGCACGAGCTCTAGTAATTGGTCCAGTATGTATAGCAGCAGGGGCTGTGGGTGTAACAATTGTATTGATGTCCTCATCATTACAAGATGGCAAACCTGTTGCATACTTTTCTGAAAAATTGAGTGGGCCTAGTCTGAATTATTCTACTTATGATAAAGAATTATATGCTCTTGTTCGGACTTTAGAAACATGGCAACATTATTTATGGCCCAAAGAATTTGTTATACATTCTGATCATGAATCTTTGAAACATATTAAAAGTCAAGCTAAACTGAATCGTAGACATGCTAAATGGGTTGAATTCATTGAGACTTTCCCTTATGTCATTAAACACAAGAAGGGAAAAGAAAATGTTATTGCTGATGCATTGTCTCGTCGCTATACTATGCTTTCACAACTTGACTTCAAAATATTTGGTTTGGAGACCATCAAAGATCAATATGTGCATGATGCTGATTTTAAAGATGTAATGCAGAATTGTAAAGAAGGAAGAATGTGGAACAAGTTTGTTGTTAACGATGGATTTATATTTCGTGCTAACAAGCTATGCATTCCAGCTAGCTCCGTTCGTCTTTTGTTGTTGCAGGAGGCGCATGGAGGAGGATTAATGGGACACTTTGGCGTGAAGAAGATGGAGGACGTACTTGCTACACATTTCTTTTGGCCAAAGATGAGACGGGATGTTGAGCGTTTTATTGCTCGATGCACTACATGTCAAAAAGCTAAGTCATGACTCAATCCTCATGGTTTATATATGCCTTTGCCTGTACCTAGTGTTCCTTGGGAGGATATATCTATGGACTTTGTTTTAGGTTTACCTCGAACAAAGAAGGGGATGGATAGCATATTTGTTGTCGTGGATAGATTCTCGAAAATGGCACACTTTATACCATGTCATAAAAGCGATGATGCTGTTAATGTTGCTGATTTGTTCTTTCGTGAAATTATTCGCTTGCATGGTGTGCCAAATACTATTGTTTCAGATCGTGATACTAAATTTCTTAGCCACTTTTGGAGA
This sequence comes from Triticum aestivum, assembly GCF_018294505.1. Taxonomy (NCBI): domain Eukaryota; kingdom Viridiplantae; phylum Streptophyta; class Magnoliopsida; order Poales; family Poaceae; genus Triticum; species Triticum aestivum. The sequence continues at coordinate 322,621,514 of NC_057813.1, read as the reverse complement.
TGTTTATGGGCTAAGTTGGGGACTAAACTGCTTTTTAGTACTACTTGTCACCCCCAAACTGATGGACAAACTGAAGTAGTCAATAGAACGTTGTCTACTATGCTTAGGGCTGTTTTGAAGAATAATAAGAAAATGTGGGAGGAATGCTTGCCTCATATTGAATTTGCTTATAATCGTTCATTGCATTCTACTACTAAGATGTACCCTTTTGAAGTTGTGTATGGTTTCCTACCTCGTGCACCTATTGATTTGTTGCCTCTTCCATCTTCGGAGAAGGTTAATTTTGATGCTAAACAACGTGCTGAATTGATTTTAAAAATGCATGAGTTAACTAAGGAAAACATTGAGCGTATGAATGCTAAATATAAACTTGCTGGAGATAAGGGTAGAAAACATGTTGTGTTTGCACCTGGAGATCTTGTTTGGTTACATTTGCGTAAGGATAGATTTCCTGATTTGCGCAAATCAAAGCTAATGCCACGTGCTGATGGTCCCTTTAAGGTGTTAGAGAAAATAAATGATAATGCATATAAACTTGAGCTGCCTGCAGATTTTGGGGTTAGTCCCACTTTTAACATTGCAGATTTGAAGCCTTATTTGGGTGAGGAAGGTGAACTTCCGTCGGGGACGACTTCATTTCAAGAAGGGGAGGATGATGAGGACATCAATACAATTGTTACACCCACAGCCCCTGCTGCTATACATACTGGACCAATTACTAGAGCTCGTGCACGCCAACTAAATTACCAGGTACTTTCGTTTCTTGGTAATGATTCTAATGTTCATGAGAATATGATGCTGCCTAAATTGGATACATTTGTTTTGTTTACAAATGAAGGGCCTAGCTTGGAGAAGGATGAACATTGGAGCAAGAACAAGCATGGAGATGATGGCATGCGCAAGGGGAACAAGAACGGAGTTACAAGTGATGATTTCAGGACTTTGAAGCCACCATAATGGGTGCATGAAGCCTTGGACGAAATATACAAGATGCCACTTCATAAATTTCGTCCCGAGGCTATTTTAGGTGCTGCGTCACCTTATTTTTGGGCCAGGCCCATGTAATTTCGAAATACATAAGTATAGGCTATTTTTAGAGTCCGTATGTGTGGGGAAACAAGAGATAGGGTTGATTTCGGACCCCTCCACCAAGGGCCACGAAATTCCCCCCTCTTCCTCCATATATACAGCCCTTAGGGCATCGTTTAGACTTTGGGTTTTGTTTAGATTAAAAGTTCGACATAGCTGCAACTTCGCGTACTTCGTTTGTGTTCAACGACCAGACAAAGGCGTCACAGAACCCCACCTTGATCAATAAAGCTTTCATCTTATATTCGCAATATCCAGATTGCACTCTTAGTTTCTTGCTTGTTCTTCGTTTGCTCGCAGGAAACAGACCCTCGTGGTCAGGTTGATCGTGCTCCGGCGTGGTCAATAACCTCTCGGAGTTGGTTTAGCGATTGCTAAGGTGCGACGTCCTCACACGTTCGTAGTCGGATCGTCAAAGTCGACTTCCACCAAAGCGATATCCATCATCTCATCGAAAGACGGGACACCTTTGCCTCTATCAAGTGGTATCAGATTTCCAGGTTGCTCGGTGAGATTTTACAGTTTTTCGTAGTTTAGATCGAGTCTGTTCTTCATACCTACAGTGATAGAGGCAAAGGTGTCCCGTCTTTTGATGAGATGGTGGATTTCGCTTTGGTGGAAGTCGACTTTGACGATCCGACTACGAACGTGCGAGGACGTCGCGCCTTAGCAATCGCTAAACCAACTCCGAGAGGTTATTGACCACGCCGGAGCACGATCAACCTGACCACGAGGGTCTGTTTCCTGCAAGCAAACGAAGAACAAGCAAGAAACTAAGATTGCAATCTGGATATTGCGAATATAAGATGAAAGCTTTATTGATCAAGGTGGGGTTCTGTGACGCCTTTGTCTGGTCGTTGAACACAAACGAAGTACGTGAAGTTGCAGCTATGGCGAACTTTTAATCTAAACAAAACCCAAAGTCTAAACGATGCCCTAAGGGCTGTATATATGGAGGAAGAGGGGGGAATTTCGTGGCCCTTGGTGGAGGGGTCCGAAATCAACCCTATCTCTTGTTTCCCCACACATACGGACTCTAAAAATAGCCTATACTTATGTATTTCGAAATTACATGGTCCTGGCCCAATAATAAGGTGACGCAGCACCTAAAATAGCCTCGGGACGAAATTTATGAAGTGGCATCTTGTATATTTCGTCCAAGGCTTCATGCACCCATTATGGTGGCTTCAAAGTCCTGAAATCATCACTTGTAACTCCGTTCTTGTTCCCCTTGCGCATGCCATCATCTCCATGCTTGTTCTTGCTCCAATGTTCATCCTTCTCCAAGCTAGGCCCTTCATTTGTAAACAAAACAAATGTATCCAATTTAGGCAGCATCATATTCTCATGAACATTAGAATCATTACCAAGAAACGAAAGTACCTGGTAATTTAGTTGGCGTGCACGAGCTCTAGTAATTGGTCCAGTATGTATAGCAGCAGGGGCTGTGGGTGTAACAATTGTATTGATGTCCTCATCATCCTCCCCTTCTTGAAATGAAGTCGTCCCCGACGGAAGTTCACCTTCCTCACCCAAATAAGGCTTCAAATCTGCAATGTTAAAAGTGGGACTAACCCCAAAATCTGCAGGCAGCTCAAGTTTATATGCATTATCATTTATTTTCTCTAACACCTTAAAGGGACCATCAGCACGTGGCATTAGCTTTGATTTGCGCAAATCAGGAAATCTATCCTTACGCAAATGTAACCAAACAAGATCTCCAGGTGCAAACACAACATGTTTTCTACCCTTATCTCCAGCAAGTTTATATTTAGCATTCATACGCTCAATGTTTTCCTTAGTTAACTCATGCATTTTTAAAATCAATTCAGCACGTTGTTTAGCATCAAAATTAACCTTCTCCGAAGATGGAAGAGGCAACAAATCAATAGGTGCACGAGGTAGGAAACCATACACAACTTCAAAAGGACACATCTTAGTAGTAGAATGCAATGAACGATTATAAGCAAATTCAATATGAGGCAAGCATTCCTCCCACATTTTCTTATTATTCTTCAAAACAGCCCTAAGCATAGTAGACAACGTTCTATTGGCTACTTCAGTTTGTCCATCAGTTTGGGGGTGACAAGTAGTACTAAAAAGCAGTTTAGTCCCCAACTTAGCCCATAAACATCTCCAAAAGTGGCTAAGAAATTTAGTATCACGATCTGAAACAATAGTATTTGGCACACCATGCAAGCGAATAATTTCACGAAAGAACAAATCAGCAACATTAACAGCATCATCGCTTTTATGACATGGTATAAAGTGTGCCATTTTCGAGAATCTATCCACGACAACAAATATGCTATCCCTCCCCTTCTTTGTTCGAGGTAAACCTAAAACAAAGTCCATAGATATATCCTCCCAAGGAACACTAGGTACAGGCAAAGGCATATATAAACCATGAGGATTGAGGCGTGACTTAGCTTTTTGACATGTAGTGCAGCGAGCAATAAAACGCTCAACATCCCGTCTCATCTTTGGCCAAAAGAAATGTGTAGCAAGTACGTCCTCCGTCTTCTTCAGCCAAAGTGTCCCATTAATCCTCCTCCATGCGCCTCCTGCAACAACAAAAGACGAACGGAGCTAGCTGGAATGCATAGCTTGTTAGCACGAAACACAAATCCATCGTTAACAACAAACTTGTTCCACATTCTTCCTTCTTTACAATTATGCATTACATCTTTAAAATCAGCATCATGCACATATTGATCTTTGATGGTCTCCAAACCAAATATTTTGAAGTCAAGTTGTGAAAGCATAGTATAGCGACGAGACAAAGCATCAGCAATAACATTTTCTTTTCCCTTCTTGTGTTTAATGACATAAGGGAAAGTCTCAATGAATTCAACCCATTTAGCATGTCTTCGATTCAGTTTAGCTTGACTTTTAATATGTTTCAATGATTCATGATCAGAATGTATAACAAATTCTTTGGGCCATAAATAATGTTGCCATGTTTCTAAAGTCCGAACAAGAGCATATAATTCTTTATCATAAGTAGAATAATTCAGACTAGGCCCACTCAATTTTTCAGAAAAGTATGCAACAGGTTTGCCATCTTGTAATAACACACCTCCTAATCCAATTCCACTAGCATCACATTCAAGCTCAAAAGTCTTATTAAAATCAGGAAGTTGGAGTAAAGGAGCATGTGTCAACTTATCTTTCAATACCATGAAGGCTTCTTCCTGTGCGGTACCCCAAAGAAAAGGCACATCTTTCTTTGTAAGCTCATTGAGAGGTGCAGCAATGGTGCTGAAATCTCTCACAAAACGCCTATAGAATCCAGCGAGGCCAAGAAAACTCCTCACTTGTGTGACCGTGTTGGGCTGCGGCCAACTCTCAATAGCTTCAATCTTGGCTTTATCAACTTCAATTCCCTGTGGAGTAACAACATAGCCAAGAAAAGATACTCGGTCGGTGCAAAAGGTGCACTTCCCAAGGTTACCAAACAAACGTGCATCACGTAGAGCAATAAAAACAGCACGTAAATGTTCCAAATGTTCTTCCAAAGATCTGCTATAAATCAATATGTCATCAAAGTAAACTACCACAAATCGTCCAATGAAAGCACGTAAAACTTCGTTCATTAATCTCATGAAAGTACTAGGTGCATTAGTTAACCCAAAAGGCATGACTAACCACTCATATAATCCAAACTTAGTTTTGAATGCTGTTTTCCATTCGTCTCCCAATTTCATACGAATTTGATGGTATCCACTATGCAAATCAACTTTGGAGAATATTGTAGAGCCACTCAATTCATCAAGCATATCATCTAGCCTAGGAATAGGATGACGATAACGAATAGTAATATTATTAATGCCTCTACAATCAACACACATACGTGATGTACCATCCTTTTTCGGCACTAGAATAATAGGAACAGCACAAGGACTAAGGGATTCGCGTATATAACCTTTGCCGAGAAGCTCTTGTACTTGACGCATAATCTCCTTCGTCTCCTCTGGATTGGTACGGTATGGTGCACGGTTTGGCAGTGAAGCACCGGGAATTAAGTCAATCTGATGCTCAATCCCTCGAATAGGCGGTAATCCCGGTGGCACGTCTTGTGGAAAGACGTCAGCGAACTCCTGCAAAATGTTAGTGACAGCAGGAGGCAAAGAGGAAGGCACGTCCTAGAATGAAAATAATGCCTCTTTGCACACAAAAGCATAGCAAACAGATTTGCTGAAATCTAGCTCATCAATATCAGATTTGGTGGCAAATAAACATGCACTTTTCAATTTAATTTCAGAAGCAACACTAGATGGTTTATTATTAGGCTTCATTTGTTGCTCAAATTCTTTTGCCACAATCTGATTTTCACTCTTATTCGTCCCCTGTTTTGCTTTATTAGCTCTATTAATATCATCTTTCAAAATGGAATCAGGAGTCATAGGAAGCAAAGTAATATTTTTATCCTTATGAACAAGAGTATAGTGATTGTTTCTACCATGGTGTACAGAATTTTTATCAAATTGCCATGGTCTACCAAGTAATAAGGAACATGCTTGCATAGGTACCACATCACAATCAACATAATCAGCATATGTAGAGATACTAAAATGCACACGAACAGTACGTGTTACCTTAACCTTGCCGCTGTTGTTGAACCATTGGATGTACTAAGGATGTGGATGTGGTCTTGTGGTGAGAGAAAGCTTCTCCACCATCTCCATGCTAGCCAAGTTGTTGCAGCTCCCTCCGTCTATGATGACGCGCACAGAACATTCCTTCACAACTCCCTTGGTATGGAACAAATTGTGCCTCTGATTTTGCTCAGCTTGTGTGATCTGCACACTCAAAACACGTTGAGCAACTAAACATTCATACCTGTCAGCGTCTTCAGGAGCCATGTATTGTGTCTCATGATCAGAATCATCTCCAACATGTTCTTCACGTGTAATAAGAGCCAAAGTCTCCTCATCATAGTCACTAGCGGACTCATATCCACCATCCGCGGTAGCAATCATCACACGCGGAGATTTGCATTCTCTCGCATAATGACCTCCTTCCTTACAACGACGACAAATAATATCACTTGTGTGCCCTGTTGATGCCATGATGAAGGTCGGCCTGCAGAAAAGTTAGTTCGCCCCAATGCTTGTCGATCCTGCACTTCACGTTCAGCTTTACAAGCAAGATGGAATAAACGAGTGACATTAGTATACTCCTTATAGTCTAGAATGGTCTGAATCTCTCTATTTAATCCACCCAGAAAACGTGCAAGCATAGCTTCATTCTCCTCAACAATACCACATCTAATCATGCCAGTTTGTAATTCCTGATAATATTCTTCTATAGAATTTTTCCCTTGTCTTAAACGCTGCAATTTTTGAAGCAATTCACGTTGATAATATGGTGGAACCCAACGCGTACGCATAGCAGTTTTCAAAGCAGCCCAAGTAGTTGGAATAGGATATAATCTACAATGTTCAGACCACCATACACATGCAAAACTAGTGAAAGCACAAACAGCAGCAGCAACTCGTCTCTCCGCAGGATATTGTAAACATGTAAATCGTTGTTCAGTTTCTAACTCCCAAGTAAGATATATATCAGGAACATATCTACCCTCAAATGGTGGAATATTCAATTTCAGTTTAGGAATATGGACATCATCTCGTACCTGAGGTGGTGGTGCAGGCCTACCATTACGAATATATACCTGAGGTCGACCTGCTGGTGGTGGTGCTGGTGGCTGCTCGTAGATCTGATTTTGATCAACCTCATCCTCATAATCGCCCGCATACTCATCATCCTCCTGGGTACCAGCAGGAGCAGTAGCAGGAGCCAAAGAAGCACCAACAGCAGTAACAGCGGCACCAGAATTTTGTCCTGGCACAATAGGAACACGCTGTGCTCGTCCATACTGATTCGGAAGAGGGCGTAGTTGTTGTTGTTGCAGAGGTGCGACAGGTGCAGCCGGTGGTGGAAGACGCGCAAGCAGTTCATTAAATCTGTTATCGAGCTTTGTTTCGAACGTCTTCTCAAGGCCAGTGATCTTCTCCATGGCCTCTTCAAAATTGTTCAGCACATCTTGTACCTGTTCAGTCATCATTTGCTGAAACTTATCATGAAGCTCCTTGTTCGATAAGTTCTCCCAGTCAATCTCGTCGGCTTGTGATCCTGGCATGGTTAGCAGCAATAGAAACACACAAGAATATGATCCTACAGACTACTAAGAAGTGGTGGTGGTGTATCACAAATCCGTCAAGCAAATCTCAAATTCTTACCAGTTCTTACCCAGCAGCAGGCGGTGATCGGCAACCGTTGTAGTCAAAAACTCTCAAAGCTTGGATAGAGCGATTACCAGGGAGAGTCAAACACACGACGTAGATGTATGTGGAGCTGGGAAGGCTTATAGTATGGTAGCAAAAAGGGTCAGCAATAATCAATTCAGAGATGCAAAGTTGAATAAACGCTCAACGACGGTACTGTGCTGGTCCTAGGCTAGACTGTGCTAGAGACGCGAGCCTAGAACACCAACAAAATCACGGCGCGGCACGTAAACAAGGGAAAAGCACACTCTGAAATTTTTCTTTTCGCTCTCTTTTTTTTGCGCTGCTTTTTTTTTGTGAAAAAGCACTATAATGGCGAGTGTCTCAAAACTCTTCCTAGGTCAAACTGACAGGATGGGCACGAAATTTTTTTTTTCAACAATTTATTTTTCGACTGCCCGGACCCAAAAACTGGAAACGGGTCAAAAAAAACTTCCTATAATGGCACCTGTCTCAAAACACTCAGAAACACCTAAAAATAGGATAGCCAGAAATTTTTTCAAAAAATGCGTTTTCGAAAAATTTTTGGCCTAAACGGAGCGTGGCTACCCGACTCCGGCAAGGAAACACGAATCGGAATCTAGATGGATCTCGAAAACAAACCTAATATGACAAGAACTCGGATTGGTGGTGGATATATGGTGGTGGTATATGGCAGCGGTGGTGGTAGCGGTGGTAGTATATGGATATGGATCGGTGGTGGTATATGGACACGGATTGGTGGTGGTATATGGATACGGATTCGGAGCGGTGGTGGTAGATGGCAGGGGCGATGATGATGGTGCGGCGGCGGCGTGACAACTTATGACCAGAGCTCGAAACTCTAAAAGACTAGACTCTAAGACCAGCAACTAGACCGACGATGCAACCGCAAATTCAACAAAGCAAAACCCTAAAAAGATTATGCAAAGGCTCAGATTGGTTCGGATATGATGAACTAACCCTAAATTTTATTTTGTGGCTTTTTCGTGGACTGTAGGTATGAAGAACAGACTCGATCTAAACTACGAAAAACTATAAAATCTCACCGAGCAACCTGGAAATCTGATACCACTTTATAGAGGCAAAGGTGTCCCGTCTTTCGATGAGATGGTGGATTTCGCTTTGGTGGAAGTCGACTTTGACGATCCGACTACGAACGTGCGAGGACGTCGCGCCTTAGCAATCGCTAAACCAACTCCGAGAGGTTATTGACCACGCCGGAGCACGATCAACCTAACCACGAGGGTCTGTTTCCTGCGAGCAAACGAAGAACAAGCAAGAAACTAAGATTGCAATCTGGATATTGCGAATATAAGATGAAAGCTTTATTGATCAAGGTGGGGTTCTATGACGCCTTTGTCTGGTCGTTGAACACAAACGAAGTACGCGAAGTTGCAGCTATGGCGAACTTTTAATCTAAACAAAACCCAAAGTCTAAACGATGCCCTAAGGGCTGTATATATGGAGGAAGAGGGGGGAATTTCGTGGCCCTTGGTGGAGGGGTCCGAAATCAACCCTATCTCTTGTTTCCCCACACATACGGACTCTAAAAATAGCCTATACTTATGTATTTCGAAATTACATGGGCCTGGCCCAATAATAAGGTGACGCAGCACCTAAAATAGCCTCGGGACGAAATTTATGAAGTGGCATCTTGTATATTTCGTCCAAGG
>NC_057813.1:322519254-322606781 GCF_018294505.1 Triticum aestivum | reverse complement strand
CTTCCTAGCTCAAAAGGACAGGATGGGCACGAAATTTTTTTTCGACCAATTTTTTTTTTTTCGACTGCCCGGACCCAAAAACTGGAAACGGGTCAAAAAAAACTTCCTATAATGGCACCTGTCTCAAAACACTCAGAAACACCTAAAAATAGGATAGCCAGAAATTTTTTCGAAAAATGCGTTTTCGAAAAATTTTGGGCCTAAACGGAGCGTGGCTACCCGACTCTTTTTTTTTTCCGAAACCTACTCCAGCAAGGAAACACGAATCGGAATCTAGATTGATCCCGAAAACAAACCTAATAAGCAAGGAACTCGGATTGGTGGTGGATATATGGTGGTGGTATATGGCAGCGGTGGTAGTATTTGGATATGGATCGGTGGTGGTATATGGACACGGATTGGTGGTGGTATATGGATACGGATTCGGAGCGGTGGTGGTAGATGGCAGGGGTGATGATGATGGTGCGGCGACGGCGTGACAACTTGTGAACAGAACTCGAAACTCTAAAAGACTAGACGCTAAGACCAGCAACTGAACACGACGATGCAACCGCAAATTCAACAAAGCAAATACAGAAAAGATTATGCAAGGCTCAGATTGGTTCGGATGGGATGAACTAACCCTATTTTTTTTTGGCTTTTTCGTGGACTATAGGTATGAAGAACAGACTCGATCTAAACTACGAAAAACTGTAAAATCTCACCGAGCAACCTGGAAATCTGATACCACTTGATAGAGGCAAAGGTGTCCCGTCTTTCGATGAGATGATGGATATCGCTTTGGTGGCAGTCGACTTTGACGATCCGACTACCAACGTGCTAGGACGTCGCGCCTTAGCAATCGCTAAACCAACTCCGAGAGGTTATTGACCACGCCGGAGCACGATCAACCTGACCACGAGGGTCTGTTTCCTGCGAGCAAACGAAGAACAAGCAAGAAACTGAGATTGCAATCTGGATATTGCGAATATAAGATGAAAGCTTTATTGATCAAGGTGGGGTTCTGTGACGCCTTTGTCTGGTCGTTGAACACAAACGAAGTACGCGAAGTTGCAGCTATGGCGAACTTTTAATCTAAACAAAACCCAAAGTCTAAACGATGCCCTAAGGGCTGTATATATGGAGGAAGAGGGGGGGGGATTTCGTGGCCCTTGGTGGAGGGGTCCGAAATCAACCCTATCTCTTGTTTCCCCACACATACGGACTCTAAAAATAGCCTATACTTATGTCTTTCGAAATTACATGGGCCTGGCCCAATAATAAGGTGACGCAGCACCTAAAATAGCCTCGGGACGAAATTTATGAAGTGGCATCTTGTATATTTCGTCCAAGGCTTCATGCACCCATTATGGTGGCTTCAAAGTCCTGAAATCATCACTTGTAACTCCGTTCTTGTTCTTGCTCCAATGTTCATCCTTCTCCAAGCTAGGCCCTTCATTTGTAAGCAAAACAAATGTATCCAATTTAGGCAGCATCATATTCTCATGAACATTAGAATCATTACCAAGAAACGAAAGTACCTGGTAGTTTAGTTGGCGTGCACGAGCTCTAGTAATTGGTCCAGTATGTATAGCAGCAGGGGCTGTGGGTGTAACAATTGTATTGATGTCCTCATCAAGTATGTATAGCAGCAGGGGCTGTGGGTGTAACAATTGTATTGATGTCCTCATCAAAGGGGGTCTTGAATCCCGCGGGATCTTCTCACATGGAGGTCTTGAACTCCATGGGAGTGGTAGTCTCTCTCTCTCTCAAGAGTAGAGGTAGGAGCAAAGCTCCCCTAAGAATGAGCTATCATATTTGCTAAGCCTAGAAAGGATGAGGGGAAGGTCTATTTATAGTCTAAGCCACGAAGGGGTAAGTGGGAGAGGGATACAAGGCCAAAGGCCCGGCTGCGCACAGGCAGTGTCGAATGTCTGGTCGGGGTCGGACGTCCGGTCGCTCGCGGGGGTCCGGACGTCCGGAGGGCGTCAGACTTCCGACGTTTTGGCTCTGGACAAGTGGTGCCGGTCGTCCGGTCGGCATCGGTCGTCCGGTCCCTGGTACTTGTCGGACGTCCGGTGGTCGTCGGTCGTTCGGCCGCTGTAGCGTCTTTGTCTGGCTGGGTGGAAGGGGTGTCGGACGTCCGGTGGATGCCGGTCGTCCGGGCGCTGTAGAGTGTCGGACGTCCGGTGGCACGTCGGTCGTCCGGCCGCTGTAGACGCGCAGCTCCGTCTTCTTTCGTCTTCTCTTCCATGCCTCCTTGGCGGATGGTGTAGTCCTTCCTTGGCGCTTGCACTCCTCCTTGACATCCGTGAAGCTCCGACAATACCTATGCATGCACACGGGAGAAGTGTCAAGTAGTACACCATCCTCGAAGGGGTCAAGTGAGCACGTGTAAAGGAGAAGATTCACCTTTATGTATGAGAAGTAGAGGTCGCATGTGTCACTTGCCAAACGGACTCTTGACATGGTGATGACCGTAGGATGCTCCGCATCATCCCCTCCCCCTTGGAAAAGATCCGACCTCGGATCGAAAACCAAATCACCATGGGAAAGAGATGGAGGTGCCCTGTCGAAGTTGTCGATCACCAAGCACTCATCGTCTAGTAGCTCGAAATGGGCACTCTCCAATGTCGCACCGTCTTGTGATTCCTTCAAAAGGAGCAAATAGAACAAACACTTGGAAAAACAAATATGGTTAGCATTAGTGCAAAACCAAGCATTGAAGAGGTGATTCACCACACAAGTGTTGTCATCAAGCATAACATATGGTTTGACAAAGGATTGTGACACGGCATGTAAGCATATCAATCGAGCACAAGCAAAGATATCATGGGGACAAGTATGCAAATGTGAGGTAGAGATGCAAATATGTGTGACAAGAGAATAAGCATCTACCTCGAGGTCATAGCAAGCATTCACAAATTGCTCAATGAAAGGTCTATGGTAGGCATAGGAATCAATCACAACACCAAATAAAATGAAGTGTCTAAACACATGGGTCAAGTGCAAGACAATCCAAGCATAATGTGCATAGGGTATAGTGAATATAGTGTGGCACTCAACACAATAGAAAGAGCAAGTGTTCATCATGTGTGAGGCAATCAAGTGAATCATGTGACAAGCAAAGGGACATGGCATATGTGAAGAAATGATATTGGTGCAACCAATCATATGATAGTAGCAAGTAGACCAAGAATTGGATGCAACACACAAGGTATATATATCATGAAGCATGGAAATGTGGCAAACATGGTTGAAAGCAATATCTCAAACATGCGTGCAAATGGTGCAAGCAACACATGAAGTATGATCCACAATATCCAAGCTCAAGAAGGATGTCACCTTGAAAGTCTGTCCTTGTGCATTCTTCACAATGCCGAAGTTGTAGGAAATTTGGTGTGAAAGCGAGTCGTGGTAGAATGTATGAGGCTCGCTCTCAAGACCTCGAATGGTCAACTCACGTGAAGTGGAAGTCGACACAAAGTCCAAGTATCCTACACATGCACAAAACAAAACAAAGAAAGTATGCGCATGGTAGACAAACACATCATCCATCATGATGGTTCTCATCTTTTGCACAAAACCATTAGAAGCACAAGTGCATGAATAATATGATGCAACAATGGCTATATTCATGGCACTAGGTACATGGTGTAAAGAAGTAAGACAAGCATGCTTCACAAGAATTGTGTCAAAATCTCCAAACATATGCGAGAATGCTATGGGGGCAATCTCATGAGCAAGAAGAGAATCATTGTTGCACTCAATACATGGCAAATCATCTAGCATGAGAGAGGCAACATATGGAGCTATATGACAAGAAGAAATATGAATCATGTGCAAAGCATATAGATGGTTGTCATCAACCGCATGAAATGAACAAGTATGAGTCATTGGTGATGCAACATAAGCAAGCATAGTAATCAAGTCGTGCAAACTAGTGGAGCGAAGATGCAACACACTAGAAGACATCATGGCAATCATGTCATGTGAGCAAATAATAGGCATAGGCAATGCACATGACACATCGCAAGCACGAACACAAAGCAAGATGAAAGTGTCATCAAAGGAATGGTGCACAAAAGGAACATGGCAAGAACAAGAAATATCTCCACCAAGCTTGCAAATACACATACAAGTATGAGAATCAATCATCATGTGTAATGTAAAGTATGGGTCACAAATGCACGTCAAAGGCATAGGAATGAGCATATCATGCAAAGTGAACATGGCAAGATGGGCATAAAATATGTAATGGAGAACAACCCATTGCCAAGTGAGGGCCATATAAAAGAAATGCGCGAAGTCTTTGCGTGAAGAGAGCAGTGGGAAAGACAATCCATGGGATCCCAAATCATTGTTGCTCTCTAGAGCTCGTTTTGTCATCTCGTGGGATTGCGAGGTTGACAAGTATTCATGGGTACCTACACAAAAGAGACACAAACCAAACAAATTGTGCACGTGGTAAATGTACACATCATCCATCATAATGTGTATGTGCACATGTGAATTAGCACAAGATAAGCATCGGTCGAAAAAATTTGATGCATGGTATAAGAACATGTCATCCATCATGAAAGAATAGTTATTATGTATGACACGATGGGGATGCAAATTGAGCATACAATTATATGGCACATGAATAGAATTTTCATTCATGGGGAGCATATTGATAGAGGCAAAGGTGTCCCGTCTTTCGATGAGATGATGGATATCGCTTTGGTGGAAGTCGACTTTGACGATCCGACTACGAACGTGCGAGGACGTCGCGCCTTAGCAATCGCTAAACCAACTCCGAGAGGTTATTGACCACACCGGAGCACGATCAACCTGACCACGAGGGTCTGTTTCCTGCGAGCAAACGAAGAACAAGCAAGAAACTGAGATTGCAATCTGGATATTGCGAATATAAGATGAAAGCTTTATTGATCAAGGTGGGGTTCTGTGACGCCTTTGTCTGGTCGTTGAACACAAACGAAGTACGCGAAGTTGCAGCTATGGCGAACTTTAATCTAAACAAAACCCAAAGTCTAAACGGTGCCCTAAGGGCTGTATATATGGAGGAAGAGGGGGGAATTTCGTGGCCCTTGGTGGAGGGGTCCGAAATCAACCCTATCTCTTGTTTCCCCACACATACGGACTCTAAAAATAGCCTATACTTATGTATTTCGAAATTACAAGGGCCTGGCCCAATAATAAGGTGACGCAGCACCTAGAATAGCCTCGGTACGAAATTTATGAAGTGCCATCTTGTATATTTCGTCCAAGGCTTCATGCACCCATTATGGTGGCTTCAAAGTCCTGAAATCATCACTTGTAACTCCGTTCTTGTTCCCCTTGCGCATGGCATCATCTCCATGCTTGTTCTTGCTCCAATGTTCATCCTTCTTCAAGCTAGGCCCTTCATTTGTAAGAAAAACAAATGTATCCAATTTAGGCAGCATCATATTCTCATGAACATTAGAATCATTATCAAGAAACGAAAGTACCTGATAATTTAATTGGCGTGCGCGAGCTCTAGTAATTGGTCCCGTATATGTAGCAGTAGGGGCTGTGGGTGTAACAATGGTATTGATGTCCTCATCACATATGGTGCACATAATTATTGGGATCATGCAATGAATGGGGTGGATCAAAATCTCCTAAAATGCATGAGGAAACTATGGGGGTCTCCTCATGAGCAATATCGGAAACATCACATGGAGAAAATGGACAGCATCCAAAACAATGCATATCCGAAGCTAGGTGGGCATGGCATGGTATATGAGATAAATTATGCAAAGGGAACATATCAATATCATCACAAGAAAAACAAATGCCAATAACCATGGGCTTGTCATCTATGCCATAAGTGCAAATTGGGTTTATTTTAATGGCATATGCATAGTCACTATGAAGAGATTGTAAAAATGACATATGATTGATCTCATGCATAGCATATGACAAGTCAAGCGGATTAGCAAACATGATGTGACCTAAGGAATTGTCACAAGAAATCCTATATAACATGGCATCACTACTAATAGACTCCACATGAGAATCATTATACTCATCATAAATGGGCAAATCATCATATGGGGAAATCATACTAGCATGAAGCAAGGTAGTAGGTGGATCAACATCATGGAAGCAATCAATGTCAAGAATGTCCACTAGTGGGACTAGACCATCACATTCACCTATGTTACCTTTGTCATTCCACTCAAGTGGTGTAGGTGAGGTGGGAAAGACAAAATGGTGGTCAATATCTTCATCTTGATGGAACCATGTGGGGGTGCATCATATTCCACCATGGCCATCGTCTTGTCCAAAGGGAGGACGAAGTCGTCGAGGATCGGCGCGTCATCATAAATGGGACCTAGCACCAAATGAGAAGACACAATAGAAGTAGAGGTCAAGTTGTTAGAAATGCAAATGGCCTCAAGAGACCTATCAACTATCACACTCTCTCTATGTGGTGGTTCACTCACTCCCTCAAAATAGGTGCACTCAAAGTCGCATATGGTGGAGTCACTCATCTCACTCAAGTGGTGGGGGTTGTGGCTCTCCTCACATGGGAAGTGTGGCAACTCGTCATATATGTGGCTAGTGGTGAAGTCACTCTCACTCTCAATATGGTGGCAAAAGTCACTCAACTCATCATACGTCGCCGTGGTCGAAGGGAAAATCCCATGCTTAACCATCTCGTTGTCGTCGCCGTGGATGAAGGCCGAAGATGGCACATCATCACTCTCGCCTCCAAAGATGGAAGCATCATCCTTGCTCGCCACCTTGTCGCTCACCTCCAAAGCTTGGTCCTTGAGGGTCTCTGTGGTTGTACTTGTCACCGCACCGTCTTGAAAAAGAGTCGTGGTAGACTCGGCACCATCAATGCCACAAAGAGGGGTGGCGGTGAAGTCGAACTTGGGAGCATCGTCTTGGAGCTCGTCGGGCTTGGACATCGTGGTGGTACTAGCGTCATGCCTGTCGTAGAGCTTGGTCGCCGCGAAGTTTGCTTGGGGTGGAGAAGCCTTGGCCTTCATGTGTTCTTGTTCCGCCTTGAGAGCACCAATGTAGTAGTCATCGATGGACTTGTAGTTCTCAAGGACAATTGTCTTGGAGATGTCGTTGTGCAATCCATCATGAAGTGGAACTTCATCCAAATGGGGTCATCAACGCCGGCTCGTCGCAAGTCATTCTTCATCTCCTTGAAGTACGCGTCGATGGACTTGGATCCTTGGATGGTGTTCTCCAATTGGCATTGAAGTTCTTCCGTGTAGGTTGGAGGCACAAACTCTTGCCGCAAAGCTCTCTTCGTCTTGGGCCAACTCATCTCGTAGCTCTCCGAAGGTGTGTGAAGCCACCAAGCCGATGCATAGTCATGGAAGTTTCTTGTGGCGCACTTCACTTGATCTTCGGAAGGGACTTGATGTAGCTTGAGGTAGTCGTCCATCAAACGCTCCCACTCGAGGTACTCCTCGAGTTCTTGAGTTCCATAGAAAGGAATCGCGTGGTCGATGTCGAGGTCGTAGTAGCTCGTGGAAGTCGCAGGCTTGAGCTTGGGGAGCTTCTCTTGAGCGTAGTCTTGAGGTGCTTGTTGGCGAAGATGCCGTATGTCCATAGGTGAAGATGCCTTGAATTCACTTGGCAAAGATGCCAAGGGAGATGGTGAAGTTGTTGAGCGGTTGTTGGTGTTGAGCTCTTGACCTTCACGTTCTTGTTGGTGATGGTGTCGAGTGGATACCATCAAATTCGTATGAAATTGGGAGATGAATGGAAAACAGCATTTAAAACTAAGTTTGGATTATATGAGTGGTTAGTCATGCCTTTTGGGTTAACTAATGCACCTAGTACTTTCATGAGATTAATGAACGAAGTTTTACGTGCTTTCATTGGACGATTTGTGGTAGTTTACTTTGATGACATATTGATTTATAACAGATCTTTGGAAGAACATTTGGAACATTTACGTGTTGTTTTTATTGCTCTACGTGATGCACGTTTGTTTGGTAACATTGGGAAGTGCACCTTTTGCACCGACCGAGTATCTTTTCTTGGCTATGTTGTTACTCCACAGGGAATTGAAGTTGATAAAGCCAAGATTGAAGCTATTGAGAGTTGGCCGCAACCCAAAACGGTCACACAAGTGAGGAGTTTTCTTGGCCTCGCTGGATTCTATAGGCGTTTTGTGAGAGATTTCAGCACCATTGCTGCACCTCTCAATGAGCTTACAAAGAAAGATGTGCCTTTTCTTTGGGGTACCACACAGGAAGAAGCCTTCTCGGTATTGAAAGATAAGTTGACACATGCTCCTTTACTCCAACTTCCTGATTTTAATAAGACTTTTGAGCTTGAATGTGATGCTAGTGGAATTGGATTAGGCGGTGTGTGATAGAGGCGGGGTGTCCCGATCTTTCGATGAGATGATAACTATCGATTTGGTGGAGACGACTTTGACGATCCGACTACAAACGTGCAACGACGTTGTGCCTTAGCAATCGCTAAACCAACTCCGAGAGGTTATGGACCACGCCGGAGCACGATCAACCTGACCACGAAGGTCTATTCCTGCAAGCAATCGAAGAACAAGCAAGAATATGATAAAAGCAATCTGAATATCGCGAATATGTATGAAGTATTGATAATGGTGGGGATCCGAAAAGTGGTCTTGGTCTGGTCGTTGGACACAAACGAAGCACACAAAGTTGCAATGGCTAACTTTTAACTAAACAAATCCCAAGGAAATGCTACTAGATGGATCTACTTATATAGGAGCAAGGGGTGGGGGCCAAGGAGGTGGGAGGACGTCCAAAGGCAGCCTAAAACTAAATCTAGGTCGTACAAGGCCAATGGGCCCAAGTGGAGGTGATGTAACACCTTTGGACTTGTAGTTTGACTCGGATTCTGCTGCAGCATCAGATTGTTTCGTCCACAACTCAACGCTCCGGACGAATTTGAAGGTGATTCCAATTGGGTTGGAAAGTGCACGAAATCTAGTTTCCAACAAAAAAAGAATCACCCAATTCGGAGTCCGTATGAAAAACTTGTGTGCGTTTTGAGTCAGGTATGTCTGTGCAGTCCGAATCTGAATCCAGAACGTGAGAGACTTGGACTCTATCTTCTCTTGGGCCAAAAGTGACGTGAGAGAACTTTTTGGACAGCAAATAAACATCTCTTTCTTCCTTATCTTCATATGTGGATTGTACAAATGTCCCATACACCTGCAATTAGACAAAACACAAAAATGTGTGAAGTATTTTTGTTCTGGATAACATAAATAGATTATTGAATAGTTTGCACTAGAAATCACCTGACAAATATGCATATATGCAATATTTTTCGTCATATCCAAGGTAGTCATGTCCTCATCATCCTCCCCTTCTTGAAAATAAAGCCGTCCTCGGCGTTGCTTAATCTGAAATGTGGCTAACAAAAGAGACAAGGTGTACATGTTGTATATGTATATGTCATCCAGTTTTACTTCCCTTGATTTTTGCATATATGACACATGAATAGATGAGTAACTTGCATAGTTCATAAAATCTAAAGCCAAAAAATTAGCACAAGAAGTAGAAGGCATGAAAATATTGCAACTCAGTTTGCACATATAAGTGAAGCTCTTATTCATTTCAAAAGATTGACAATGTTCATCATTAAACCATCCCAACATTGGTGAATAAACCTTACTTGCATCAAATTTACATGCTACAACATGCTTAAATAAGCAAACATGCAATAAGTCATTTAACACAGAATCATCACCAAGATTAGAGGTCATATCAAAATGATTAAACATTGGTTCTTTTGCATCAATAGTTAATTCAATGGGTGCACTCAAAATTGTTGGTATTTCAGTTGTTTGATCACGTGGCAAAGTCAAATTATCAACGTAGTCCTCTAAAATAGGTGGTGTGATCAAAGTAGTGGGTAGCTCATCAGATGGTGCATTCAAATTGACAAGGCATTCATCATTCTCATGTAGAGATGGAAGATCAGTACCTTTGTCATTACCTCTTATGATCAACTCAGATGATGTAGCCACTCTCGGGGGCGATGTGTCACATGGTGGAGGTGATGTAGTGACAACAACAGATGTGGTTGTCATAGTATGCCTAGTAGTTGAAGGAACAATCATATCAACTCTTGGAATGTGCACCGTGCGCTTGTTCTCCTCGTGGCCAACACGTCGTTTTATTTCCTGTTCAGCTTTGCAAGCAAGATGAAACAAATGGTCCATAGGATAACACTCTTCATGAATTAGTATCTCTTGAATATCACGGTTTAATCCTCCCCAAAATCTATCCATAAAATCATCTTCACTTTCTTCTAAAGAGGAATGCAACAAGGTAGTTTGTAAATCATCATAATATTTTGTTACAGTTTCACTACCTTGTTTTAAGTGTTGCAACTTCTTAATCATGTCACGAGTATAATAAGCAGGGACAAAAGTATGTCGCATGGCAAGTTTCAAATCATCCCAAGTAGTAGGTATATAATCAGGGTGTAACCGACAATATTCACTCCACCAAACCAAAGCATAACCAGTGAAAGAACCAACCGCAACCTTAACCTTTTTATGTTCATCAAAATTATGGGAAGCAAATATATTTTTTATGTCGAACTCCCATTCAATATATAAAGCAGGTTTAAAACGGCCATTAAATGGTGGTATAGATACATTAACCTGATCATGTGCATTTGGATGTTTGTGCACCTCTCGTGACGGTTGTGGTATTTGCAAAGGTGGTGGCACGTCTCCCGCGATCGACAAAGCCCATGAATTGACTCTAGATCCTGTCATGATTAGTAGAACAAGAAACAAAACCCAAAAATAATGTTCCTATAACTACTAGGATGTGGTGGTAAAACGCTCACAGTAAAGCAAATATCAATGTCTTACACGTTCTTACCATGCAGCAGGCGGTGATCGGCAACCAGCGGTGTCAAGTAACTCCGAATATTGAGTAAAGCGATTGCCAGGGGAGCGTACGTATACACGGTGTAGAAATATGTGGAGCTGGGTTGGCTATATATGGTAGCAAAAGATTAGCAATAATCAATTCAAAGATGCAATGTTGAATAAACGCTCAACGACGGTACTGTGCTGGTCCTAGGCTAGACCGTACTAGAGACGCGAGCCTAGAACACTAATGAGGTCACGGCGTAGCACAATATAGCATCAATGAATGATACTAAGTAGCTCTTGACAGCAAGATATAAGTGAAGATCACAACGGCAGTGAAGATAATGATGAAAAAGAACTGCCAAGCAGGATATACAACAACTCTCTCTCCAACTTTCCTTTTGAAAAGTTTGAGACAATTTTCTGATAAATTCTTTCAAAGAATGCTACTAACTCAAGCACTTGATAGAGGCGAGGGTCCCGATCTTTCGATGAGATGATAACTATCGATTTGGTGGAGACGACTTTGACGATCCGACTACAAACGTGAACGACGTTGCTCCTTAGCAATCGCTAAACCAATCTCCTGAGGTTACTGACGATGCTGGAAGCACGGTCAGCCTGACCACGAAGGTCTATTCCTGCGAGCAATCGAAGAACGAGCAAGAATATGATAAAGCAATCTGAATATTGCAAATATATATGAAGTATTGGTAATGGTGGGGATCCGGAAGCGGTCTTGGTCTGGTCGTTGGACACAAACGAAGTACACGAAGTTGCAATGGCTAACTTTTAACTAAACAAATCCCAAGGAAAAAGCTACTAGATGGATCTACTTATATAGGAGCAAGGGGTGGCGGCCAAGGAGGTGGGAGGACGTCCCAAGGCAGCCTAAAACTAACCCTAGGTCGTACAAGGCTCATGGGCCCAAGTGGAGGTGATGTAACACCTTTGGACTTGTAGTTTGACTCGGATTCTGCTGCAGCATCAGATTGTTTCGTCCACAACTCAACGCTCCGGACGAATTTGAAGGTGATTCCAATTGGGTTGGAAAGTGCACGAAATCTAATTTCCAACAAAAAAAGAATCACCCAATTCGGAGTCCGTATGAAAAACTTGTGTGCGTTTTGAGTCAGGTATGTCTGTGCAGTCCGAATCTGAATCCAGAACGTGAGAGACTTGGACTCTATCTTCTCTTGGGCCAAAAGTGACGTGAGAGAACTTTTTGGACAGCAAATAAACATCTCTTTCTTCCTTATCTTCATATGTGGATTGTACAAATGTCTCATACACCTGCAATTAGACAAAACACAAAAGTGTGTGAAGTATTTTTGTTCTGGATAACATAAATAGATTATTGAATAGTTTGCACTAGAAATCACCTGACAAATATGCATATATGCAATATTTTTGGTCATATCCAAGGTAGTCATGTCCTCATCATCCTCCCCTTCTTGAAAATAAAGCCGTCCTCGGCGTTGCTTAATCTGAAATGTGGCTAACAAAAGAGACAAGGTGTACATGTTGTATATGTATATGTCATCCATTTTTACTTCCCTTGATTTTTGCATATATGACACATGAATTGATGAGTAACTTGCATAGTTCATAAAATCTAAAGCCAAAAAATTAGCACAAGAAGTAGAAGGCATGAAAATATTGCAACTCAGTTTGCACATATAAGTGAAGCTCTTATTCATTTCAAAAGATTGACAATGTTCATCATTAAACCATCCCAACATTGGTGAATAAACCTTACTTGCATCAAATTTACATGCTACAACATGCTTAAATAAACAAACATGCAATAAGTCATTCAACACAGAATCATCACCAAGATTAGAGGTCATATCAAAATGATTGCACATTGGTTCTTTTGCATCAATAATTAATTCAATGGGTGCACTCAAAATTGTTGGTATTTCAGTTGTTTGATCACATGGCAAAGTCAAATTATCAACGTAGTCCTCTAAAATAGGTGGTGTGTTCAAAGTAGTGGGTAGCTCATCAGATGGTGCATTCAAATTGACAAGGCATTCATCATTCTCATGTAGAGATGGAAGATCAGTACCTTTGTCATTACCTCTTATGATCAACTCAGATGATGTAGCCACTCTCGGGGGCGATGTGTCACATGGTGGAGGTGATGTAGTCCTGACAACAACGGATGTGGTTGTCATAGTATGCCTAGTAGTTGAAGGAACAATCATATCAACTCTTGGAATATGCACCGTGCGCTTGTTCTCCTCGTGGCCAACACGTCGTTTTATTTCCTGTTCAGCTTTGCAAGCAAGATGAAACAAATGGTCCATAGGATAACACTCTTCATGAATTAGTATCTCTTGAATATCACGGTTTAATCCTCCCCAAAATCTATCCATAAAATCATCTTCACTTTCTTCTAAAGAGGAATGCAACAAGGTAGTTTGTAAATCATCATAATATTTTGTTACAGTTTCACTACCTTGTTTTAAGTGTTGCAACTTCTTAATCATGTCACGAGTATAATAAGCAGGGACAAAAGTATGTCGCATGGCAAGTTTCAAATCATCCCAAGTAGTAGGTATATAATCAGGGTGTAACCGACAATATTCACTCCACCAAACCAAAGCATAACCAGTGAAAGAACCAACCGCAACCTTAACCTTTTTATGTTCATCAAAATTATGGGAAGCAAATATATTTTTTATGTCGAACTCCCATTCAATATATAAAGCAGTTTTAAAACGGCCATTAAATGGTGGTATAGATACATTAACCTGATCATGTGCATTTGGATGTTTGTGCACCTCTCGTGACGGTTGTGGTATTTGCAAAGGTGGTGGCACGTCTCCCGTGATCGACAAAGCCCATGAATTGACTCTGAATCCTGTCATGATTAGTAGAACAAGAAACAAAACCCAAAAATAATGTTCCTATAACTACTAAAATGTGGTGGTAAAACACTCACAGTAAAGCAAATATCAATGTCTTACAAGTTCTTACCATGCAGCAGGCGGTGATCGGCAACCAGCGGTGTCGAGTAACTCCGAATATTGAGTAAAGCGATTGCCAAGGGAGCGTACGTATACATGGTGTAGAAATATGTGGAGCTGGGTTGGCTATATATGGTAGCAAAAGATTAGCAATAATCAATTCAAAGATGCAATGTTGAATAAACGCTCAACGACGGTACTGTGCTGGTCCTAGGCTAGACCGGACTAGAGACGCGAGCCTAGAACACTAATAAGGTCACGGCGTAGCACAACTAGCATCAATGAAGGATACTAAGTAGCTCTTGACAGCAAGATATAAGTGAAGATCACAACGGCAGTGAAGATAATGATGAAAAACAACTGCCAAGCAGGATATACAACAACTCTCTCTCCAACTTTCCTCTTGAAAAGTTTGAGACAATTTTCTGATAAATTCTTTCAAAGAATGCTACTAACTCAAGCTTTCCAATGCAAAAAGAATCACTCAATTCCGAGTTGATATGAGGAGTCAAAGAATTCTAAAACTGGCGTGAAAAATTGGAACAAGCTGTGTTCACGAAATTCGGAGGGCAAAAAGACCTATTTAGAAGCCGATTTTGAGGTGTCAAATATTGAACTTGCTTCTGCAACTATTTAGATGCGGCTCGTCGCTATCTTCAATTTGAGTACTCACGGAGCCAAAACGAACTTCGTATGAGGAAGATACACCTGTTTTACTGAACAGTGCGCAAAACAGATTCCAATCCGAATTCAGGTACGAGATTGATTCTAGATAGATCCAATTTTTTTTCTTCTCTTTTTTTTTTCTCACGCTTTTTTTTTCTTTGTCTTCTCCCTCTTTTTCTTTTTTTTCTTTCCTTTTTTCTCTCTTTTTTTTCTTTATCTTCTTTTTCTCCCTCTTTCCAAGACAAACTAGATAAGATGCAGATTCGATCAGGCGAAGATGTGAGTGACCTCAACTATGATTATGACAATAAACAGTGCGTAGCACGTGGTGGAAATTGGTGGATGGGATGGTGGACAGCGGATGGGATAATGATGCAGCGGCTGCGTGACTAATGTGAACAGAACTCGAAACTCTAAAGAACTAGACACTAAGACCAGCAACTCGACACGGCGATGCAACCGATAATTCAATAATGCAAACAATGAAAAGAAAATTGCAAAGGCTCAGTCTGGCTAGGACAAAGGATGAATAGATCTAACTTTTGTTTTGTGGCTTTTTCTTGGACAATAGGTAAGAAAATAAATCTAATCTAGGAAAAACTGGAAATTCTCACCGAGCAACCTGAAAACTGATACCACTTGATAGAGGCGGGGTGTCCCGATCTTTCGATGAGATGATAACTATCGATTTGGTGGAGACGACTTTGACGATCCGACTACAAACGTGCAACGACGTTGTGCCTTAGCAATCGCTAAACCAACTCCAAGAGGTTATTGACCACGCCGGAGCACGATCAACCTGACCACGAAGGTCTATTCCTGCAAGCAATCGAAGAACAAGCAAGAATATGATAAAAGCAATCTGAATATCGCGAATATGTATGAAGTATTGATAATGGTGGGGATCCGAAAAGTGGTCTTGGTCTGGTCGTTGGACACAAACGAAGCACACGAAGTTGCAATGGCTAACTTTTAACTAAACAAATCCCAAGGAAAAGCTACTAGATGGATCTACTTATATAGGAGCAACGGGTGGCGGCCAAGGAGGTGGTAGGACGTCCCAAGGCAGCCTAAAACTAAATCTAGGTCGTACAAGGCCAATGGGCCCAACTGCAGCATCAGATTGTTTCATCCACAACTCAACGCTCTGGACGAATTTGAAGGTGATTCCAATTGGGTTGGAAAGTGCACGAAATCTAGTTTCCAACAAAAAAGAATCACCCAATTCGGAGTCCGTATGAAAAACTTGTGTGCGTTTTTAGTCAGGTATGTCTGTGCAGTCCGAATCTGAATCCAGAACGTGAGAGACTTGGACTCTATCTTCTCTTGGGCCAAAAGTGACGTGAGAGAACTTTTTGGACAGCAAATAAACATCTCTTTCTTCCTTATCTTCATATGTGGATTGTACAGATGTCCCATACACCTGCAATTAGACAAAACACAAAAGTGTGTGAAGTATTTTTGTTCTGGATAACATAAATAGATTATTGAATAGTTTGCACTAGAAATCACCTGACAAATATGCATATATGCAATATTTTTGGTCATATCCAAGGTAGTCATGTCATCATGAGTGTGTTATTACAAGATGGCAAACCTGTTGCATACTTTTCTGAAAAATTGAGTGGGCCTAGTCTGAATTATTCTACTTATGATAAAGAATTATATGCTCTTGTTCGGACTTTAGAAACATGGCAACATTATTTATGGCCCAAAGAATTTGTTATACATTCTGATCATGAATCTTTGAAACATATTAAAAGTCAAGCTAAACTGAATCGTAGACATGCTAAATGGGTTGAATTCATTGAGACTTTCCCTTATGTCATTAAACACAAGAAGGGAAAAGAAAATGTTATGGCTGATGCATTGTCTCGTCGCTATACTATGCTTTCACAACTTGACTTCAAAATATTTGGTTTGGAGACCATCAAAGATCAATATGTGCATGATGCTGATTTTAAAGATGTAATGCAGAATTGTAAAGCAGGGAGAATGTGGAACAAGTTTGTCGTTAACGATGGATTTGTGTTTTCGTGCTAACAAGCTATGCATTCCAGCTAGCTCCGTTCGTCTTTTGTTGTTGCTGGAGGCGCATGGAGGAGGATTAATGGGACACTTTGGCGTGAAGAAGACGGAGGACGTACTTGCTACACATTTCTTTTGGCCAAAGATGAGACGGGATGTTGAGCGTTTTATTGCTCGCTGCACTACATGTCAAAAAGCTAAGTCACGACTCAATCCTCATGGTTTATATATGCCTTTGCCTGTACCTAGTGTTCCTTGGGAGGATATATCTATGGACTTTGTTTTAGGTTTACCTCGAACAAAGAAGGGGAGGGATAGCATATTTGTTGTCGTGGATAGATTCTCGAAAATGGCACATTTTATACCATGTCATAAAAGCGATGATGCTGTTAATGTTGCTGATTTGTTCTTTCGTGAAATTATTCGCTTGCATGGTGTGCCAAATACTATTGTTTCAGATCATGATACTAAATTTCTTAGCCACTTTTGGAGATGTTTATGGGCTAAGTTGGGGACTAAACTGCTTTTTAGTACTACTTGTCACCCCCAAACTGATGGCCAAACTGAAGTAGTCAATAGAACATTGTCTACTATGCTTAGGGCTGTTTTGAAGAGTAATAAGAAAATGTGGGATGAATGCTTGCCTCATATTGAATTTGCTTATAATCGTTCATTGCATTCTACTACTAAGATGTGCCCTTTTGAAGTTGTGTATGGTTTCCTACCTCGTGCACCTATTGATTTGTTGCCTCTTCCATCTTCGGAGAAGGTTAATTTTGATGCTAAACAACGTGCTGAATAGATTTTAAAAATGCATGAGTTAACTAAGGAAAACATTGAGCGTATGAATGCCAAATATAAACTTGCTGGAGATAAGGGTAGAAAACATGTTGTGTTTGCACCTGGAGATCTTGTTTGGTTACATTTGCGTAAGGATAGATTTCCTGATTTGCGCAAATCAAAGCTCATGCCACGGGCTGATGGTCCCTTTAAGGTGTTAGAGAAAATAAATGATAATGCATATAAACTTGAGCTGCCTGCATATTTTGGGGTTAGTCCCACTTTTAACATTGCAGATTTGAAGCCTTATTTGGGTGAGGAAGATGAGCTTCCGTCGAGGACGACTTCATTTCAAGAAGGGGAGGATGATGAGGACATCAATACCATTGTTACACCCACAGCCCCTACTGCTACATATACTGGACCAATTACTAGAGCTCGCGCATGCCAATTAAATTATCAGGTACTTTCGTTTCTTGGTAATGATTCTAATGTTCATGAGAATATGATGCTGCCTAAATTGGATACATTTGTTTTGCTTACAAATGAAGGGCCTAACTTGGAGAAGGATGGACATTGGAGCAAGAGCAAGCATGGAGATGATGCCATGCGCAAGGGGAACAAGAACAGAGTTACAAGTGATGATTTCAGGTCTTTGAAGCCTCCATAACGAGTGCATGAAGCCTTGGACGAAATATACAAGATGTCACTTCATAAATTTCGTCCAGAGGCTATTATAGGTGATGCGTCACCTTTTTATTGGGTCAGGCCCATGTAATTTCGAAATACATAAGTATAGGCTATTTTTAGAGTCCGTATGTGTGGGGAAACAAGAGATAGGGTTGATTTCGGACCCCTCCACCAAGGGCCACGAAATTCCCCCTCTCTTCCTCCATATATACAGCCCTTAGGGCACCGTTTAGACTTTGGGTTTTGTTTAGATTAAAAGTTCGCCATAGCTGCAACTTCGCGTACTTCGTTTGTGATTAACGACCAGACAAAGGCGTCACAGAACCCCACCTTGATCAATAAAGCTTTCATCTTATATTCGCAATGTCCAGATTGCAATCTTAGTTTCTTGCTTGTTCTTCGTTTGCTCGCAGGAAACAGACCCTCGTGGTCAGGTTGATCGTGCTCCGGCATGGTCAATAACCTCTCGGAGTTGGTTTAGCGATTGCTAAGGCGCGACGTCCTCGCACGTTCGTAGTCGGATCGTCAAAGTCGACTTCCACCAAAGCGATATCCATCATCTCATCGAAAGACGGGACACATTTGCCTCTATCACTCCAACTGCTCGCGGCGAGCGCCCGAATCCAGAAAATACTCCCCGCTTGCGCCAGGAGGCTCGCAGTACCCTCAAATACGGCTTTAAGCAGGACTTTTTGGCCCTGAAAGTCAAAGAACATCATTCGTCGCTGTTTTTTAGATAAGTTTCTGAACCCATAGGCACTTCCTTTTGAAGGAAATTCGAGAGATTATATTGCTTATAGATATTAGCCCCCCTGGTAGGGACAAACGTACCTTTCTGCAGATGCTCTATGATCCAAGCAATCTCATTTGGTCGTAAATTGAAGAAAATCCAGCGGCTATATGCCTTATTCTCCTTGTTTTTGCCGGATGGCATGCTGTAACTCATGCGCGTGAAAGCCAAGAACAAAAGGGCATTCCTGGTATCGGTCAATATATATGTGGAAACTATATCTTCACTATAAAGGACAAGAAATTTTGGGGCAGTCAGGCAAAAAGCGCACGAGAAAATGTAGTACTTTCAAGGACTGCCATAGAATGGAGAGATGTTCACTAAAACGGTCATAATTTTGTCGTTCGGAGTCCGTGTCGGACCCACAAGTACTCAAACTGCTCCCGGCGAGCGTGCGAATCTAGAAAATACTCCCCGCTTGCGCCAGGAGGCCCGGAGTACCCTCAAATACGGCCTTAAGCAGGACTTTTTCGCCCTAAAAGTCAAAGAACATCATTCGTCGCTGTTTTTCAGACAAGTTTCTGAACCCATTGGCACTTCCTTTTGAAGGAAATTCGAGAGATTATGTTTCTTATAGACATTAGCCCCCCTGGTAGGGACAAACGTACCTTTCTGCAGATGCTCTATGATCCGGGCAATCTCATTTGGCCGTAAATTGAAGAAAATCAAGCGGCTATATGCCTTATTCTCCTTGTTTTTGCCGGATGGCATGCTGTAACTCATGCGCGTGAAAGCCAAGAACAAAAGGGCATTCCTGGCATCGGTCAATATATATGTGGAAACGATATCTCCTTTATAGAGGACAAGAAATTTTGGGGCATCAGGCAAAAAGCGCACGAGAAAATGTAGTACTTTCAAGGACTGCCATAGAATGGAAAGATGTTCACTAAAACGGTCATAATTTTGTCATTCGAAGTCCGTGTCGGACCCACAAGTACTCAAACTGCTCCCGGCGAGTGTGCGAATCCAGAAAATACTCCCCGCTTGCACCAGGAGGCCCGGAGTACCCTCAAATACGGCCTTAAGCAGGACTTTTTCGCCCTGAAAGTCAAAGAACATCATTCGTTGCTATTTTTCAGACAAGTTTCCGAACCCATTGGCACTTCCTTTTGAAGGAAATTCGAGAGATTATGTTGCTTATAGACATTAACCCCCTGGTAGGGACAAATGAACCTTTCTGCAAATGCTCTATGATCCGGGCAATCTCATTTGGTCGTAAATTGATGAAAATCGAGCGGCTATATGCCTTATTCTCCTTGTTTTTGCCGGATGGCATGCTGTAACTCACGCGCGTGAAAGCCACGAACAAAAGGGCATTCCTAGCATCGGTCAATATATATGTGGAAACGATATCTCCTCTATAGAGGATGATAGAGGCGGGGTGTCCCGATCTTTGGATGAGATGATCGATTTGGTGGAGACGACTTTGACGATCCGACTACAAACATGCACGACGTTGCGCCTTAGCAATCGCTAAACCAATCTCCTGAGGTTATTGACCACGCCGGAGCACGATAAACCTGACCACGAAGGTCTATTCCTACAAGCAATCGAAGAACTAGCAAGAATATGATAAAAGCAATCTAAATATTGCGAATATGTATGAAGTATTGATAATGGTGGGGATCCGAAAGTGGTCTTCGTCTGGTTGTTGGACACAAACGAAGTACACGAAGTTGCAATGGCTAACTTTTAACTAAAAAAATCCCAAGTCTAAATGATGCCTTAAAGGCTATATTTATAGGGAAAAGAGAGGGGATTTGGTTCACCCTTGGCAAGGTGGGACTAAAACACCTCCTAAGTCGGTTTCCCTGCAATTTGGACTCTAAAAATATATTACATGGGCCTGGCCCAAAATAAGGTGGCGCAACACCAATAATAAGCTATGGACGAAATTTATGGAAGGCCATCTTGTATATTTCATCCATCTTCTTGTATGTCATCATGGCGGCTTCAAAGTTCGGAAATCTCCACTTGAACCTCTGTTCTTGTTCTCTTCGCACACACCTTCATCTCCGTGCTTAACCATACTCCAATGTTCATCCTTCTTGTCCGTGCTAGGCCCTTCAATTGCAAACAACACAAATGTATCTAAATTAGGCAGCATCATATTCTCATGAACAATAGAAACATTATCAAGAAACGAAAGTACCTGATAATTTAATTGGCGTATATGAGCTCTAGCAATTGCTCCAAGAGGTAAAACAGTATGGGTTATGGGTGTAAATGTGGTAGCCATGTCCTCATCATCTCCTCTATAGAGGACAAGAAATTTTGGCGCAATCAGGCAAAAAGCGCATGAGAAAATGAAGTACTTTTAAGGACCGCCATAGAATGGACAGATGTTCACTAAAACGGTCATAATTTTGTCATTCAGAGTCCGTGTCGGACCCACAAGTACTCAAACTGCTCGCAGCGAGTGCGTGAATCCAGAAAATACTCCCCGCTTGCGCCAGGAGGCTCGGAGTACCCTCAAATACGGCCTTAAGCAGGACTTTTTGGACTTGAATGTCAAAGAACGTAATTCGTCACTGTTTTTCAGACAAGTTTCTGAACCCATTGGCACTTCCTTTTGAAGGAAATTCGAGAGATTATGTTGTTTATAGACATTAGCCCCTTTGGTAGGGACAAACGTACCCCTCTGGTAGGGACAAACGTACCTTTCTGCATGTGCTCTATGATCCAGGCAATCTCATTTGGTCGTAAATTGAAGAAAATCCAGCGGCTATATGCCTTATTCTCCTTGTTTTCGTTGGATGGCATGCTGTAACTCATGCGCGTGAAAGCCAAGAATAAAAGGGCATTCCTGGCATCGGTCAATATATATGTGGAAACGATATCTCCACTATAGAGGACAAGAACTTTTGGGGCAGTCAGGCAAAAAGCGCACGAGAAAATATAGTAGTTTCAAGGACTGCCATAGAATGGAGAGATGTTCACTAAAACGGTCATAATTTTGTCATTCGGAGTCCGTGTCAGACCCACAAGTACTCAAACTGCTCGCGGCGAGTGCGTGAATCCAGAAAATACTGCCCGCTTGCACCAGGAGTCCCGGAGTACCCACAAATACGGCCTTAAGCAGGACTTTCTGGCCCTGAAAGTCAGAGAACATCATTCGTCGCTGTCTTCCAGACAATTTTCTGAACCCATTGGCACTTCCTTTTGAGGGAAATTCGAGAGATTATATTCTTATAGACATTACCCCCCCTGGTAGGGAAAAACTTACCTTTCTGCAGATGCTCTATGATTCGAGCAATCTCATTTGGCCGTAAAGTGAAGAACATCCAGCGGCTATATGCCTTATTCTCCTTGTTTTCGCCGGATGGCATGCTGTAACTCACGCGCGTGAAAGCCAAGAACAAAAGGGCATTCCTGGCACCGGTCAATATATATGTGGAAACGATATCTCCTCTATAGAGGACAAGAAATTTTGGGTCAATCAGGCAAAAAGCGCACGAAAAAATGAAGTACTTTCAAGGACTGCCATAGAATGGACAGATGTTCACTAAAACGGTCATAATTTTGTCATTCGGAGTCCATGTCAGACCCACAAGTACTCCAACTGCTCGCGGCGAGCGCCCGAATCCAAAAAATACTCCCCGCTTGTGCAAGGAGGCTCGGAGTACCCTCAAATACGGCCTTAAGCAGGACTTTTTTGCCCTGACAGTCAAACAACATCATTCGTCACTGTTTTTCAGACAAGTTTCTAAACCCATTGGCACTTCCTTTTGAAGGAAATTCAAGAGATTATGTTGCTAATAGACATTAACCCCCCGGTAGGGACAAACGAACCTTTCTACAGATGCTCTATGATCCGGGCAATCTCATTTGGCCGTAAATTGAAGAAAATCGAGCGGTTATATGCCTTATTCTCCTTGTTTTCGCCGGATGGCATGCTGTAACTCACGCGCGTGAAAGCCACGAACAAAAGGGCATTCCTGGTATCGGTCAATATATATGTGGAAACGATATCTCCTCTATAGAGGACAAGAAATTTCGGGGCAGTCAGGCAAAAAGCGCACGAGAAAATGTAGTACTTTCAAGGACTGCCATAGAATGGAGAGATGTTCACTAAAACGGTCATAATTTTGTCATTCGGAGTCATTGTCAGACCCACAAGTACTCAAACTGCTCACGGCGAGCACGCGAATCCAAAAATTACTTTCCGCTTGCGCCAGGAGGCCTGGAGTACCCTCAAATTCAGCCTTAAGCAGGACTTTTTGGCCCTGAAAGTCAAAGAACACCATTCGTCGCTGTTTTTAGACAAGTTTCCGAACCCATTGGCACTTCCTTTTGAAGGAAATTCGAGAGATTATGTTTCTTATAGACATTAGCACCCCTGGTAGGGACAAACGTACCTTTCTGCAGATGCTCTATGATCTGGGCAATCTCATTTGGTCGTAAATTGAAGAAAATCCAGCGGCTATATGCCTTATTCTCCTTGTTTTCGCTGGATGGCATGCTGTAACTCATGCGCGTGAAAGCCAAGAACAAAAGGGCATTCTTGGCATCGATCAATATATCTGTGGAAACGATATCGCCACTATAGAGGACAAGAAATTTTGGGGCAGTCAAGCAAAAAGCGCACGAGAAAATGTAGTACTTTCAAGGACTGCCATAGAATGGAAAGATGTTCACTAAAATGGTCATAATTTTGTCATTCGGAGTCCGTGTCAGACCCACAAGTACTCAAAGTGCTCGCGGCGAGCGCGCGAATCCAGAAAATACTTCCCGCTTGCGCTAGGAGGCCTGGAGTACCCTCAAATTCAGCCTTAAGCAGGACTTTTTGGCCCTGAAAGTCAAATAACACCATTCGTCGCTGTTTTTAGACAAGTTTCCGAACCCATTGGCACTTCCTTTTGAAGGAAATTCGAGAGATTATGTTTCTTATAGACATTAGCACCCCTGGTAGGGACAAACGTACCTTTCTGCAGATGCTCTATGATCCGGGCAATCTCATTTGGTCGTAAATTGAAGAAAATCCAGCGGCTATATGCCTTATTCTCCTTGTTTTCGCTGGATGGCATGCTGTAACTCATGCGCGTGAAAGCCAAGAACAAAAGGGCATTCTTGGCATCGATCAATATATATGTGGAAACGATATCGCCACTATAGAGGACAAGAAATTTTGGGGCAGTCAGGCAAAAAGCGCACGAGAAAATGTAGTACTTTCAAGGACTGCCATAGAATGGAAAGATGTTCACTAAAATGGTCATAATTTTGTCATTCGGAGTCCGTGTCAGACCCACAAGTACTCAAACTGCTCGCGGCGAGCGCGCGAATCCAGAAAATACTTCCCGCTTGCGCTAGGAGGCCTGGAGTACCCTCAAATTCAGCCTTAAGCAGGACTTTTTGGCCCTGAAAGTCAAAGAACACCATTCGTCGCTGTTTTTTAGACATGTTTCCGAAACCATTGGCACTTCCTTTTGAAGGAAATTCGAGAGATTATGTTTCTTATAGACATTAGCCCCCCTGGTAGGGACAAACGTACCTTTCTGCAGATGCTCTATGATCCGGGCAATCTCATTTCGCCGTAAATTGAAGAAAATCCAGCGGCTATACGCCTTATTCTCCTTGTTTTCGCCGGATGGCATGCTGTAACTCATGCGTGTGAAAGCCAAGAACAAAAGCGCATTCCTGGCATCGGTCAATATATATGTGGAAACGATATCTCCACTATAGAGGACAAGAAATTTTGGGGCAGTCAGGCAAAAAGCGCACGAGAAAATGTAGTACTTTCGAGGACTGCCATAGAATGGAAAGATGTTCACTAAAATGGTCATAATTTTGTCATTCAGAGTCCGTGTCAGACCCACAAGTACTCAAACTGCTCGCGGCAAGCGCGCGAATCCAGAAAATACTTCCCGCTTGCGCTAACAGGCCTGGAGTACCCTCAAATACGTCCTTAATCAGGACTTTTTGGCCCTGAAAGTCAAAGAACATCATTCGTCGCTGTTTTCCAGACAATTTTCTGAACCCATTGGCACTTCCTTTTGAAGGAAATTCGAGAGATTATGTTTCTTATAGACATTACCCCCCTGGTAGGGACAAATGTACCTTTCTGCAGATGCTCTATGATCCGAGCAATCTCATTTGGCCGTAAATTGAAGAAAATCAAGCGGGTATATGCCTTATTCTCCTTGTTTTCGCTAGATGGCATGATGTAACTCACGCGCGTGAAAGCCAAGAACAAAAGGGCATTCCTGGCATCGGTCAATATATATGTGGAAACGATATCTCCTCTATTGAGGACAAGAAATTTTGGGGCAATCAGGCAAAAAGCGCACGAAAAATGAAGTACTTTTAAGGACTGCCATAGAATGGACAGATGTTCACTAAAACGGTCATAATTTTATCATTCGGAGTCCGTATCGGACCCACAAGTACTCCAACTGCTTGCGGCGAGCGCCCGAATCCAGAAAATACTCCTCGCTTGCGCCAGGAGGCTCGGAGTACCCTCAAATACGGCCTTAAGCAGGACTTTTTGGCCGTGAAAGTCAAAGAACATCATTTGTCGCTGTTTTTCAGACAAGTTTCTGAACCCATTGGCACTTCCTTTTGAAGGAAATTTGAGAGATTTTGTTGCTTATAGACATTAACCCCCTGGTAGGGACAAACGAACCTTTCTGCAGATGCTCTATGATCCGGGCAATCTCATTTGGCCGTAAATTGAAGAAAATCGAGCGGCTATATGCCTTATTCTCCTTGTTTTCGCCGGATGGCATGCTGTAACTCACGCGCGTGAAAGCCCCGAACAAAAGGGCATTCCTGGCATCGGTCAATATATATGTGGAAACGATATCTCCTCTATAGAGGACAAGAAATTTTGGGGCATCAGGCAAAAAGCGCACAAGAAAATGTAGTACTTTCAAGGACTGCCATAGAATGGAAAGATGTTCACTAAAACGGTCATAATTTTGTCATTCGAAGTCCGTGTCGGACCCACAAGTACTCAAACTGCTCCCGGCGAGTGTGCGAATCCAGAAAATACTCCCCGCTTGCGCCAGGATGCCCGGAGTACCCTCAAATACGGCCTTAAGCAGGACTTTTTCGCCCTGAAAGTCAAAGAACATCATTCGTTGCTGTTTTTCAGACAAGTTTCTGAACCCATTGGCACTTCCTTTTGAAGGAAATTCGAGAGATTATGTTGCTTATAGACATTAACCCCCTGGTAGGGACAAATGAACCTTTCTGCAGATGCTCTATGATCCGGGCAATCTCATTTGGCCGTAAATTGAAGAAAATCGAGCGGCTATATGCCTTATTCTCCTTGTTTTCGCCGGATGGCATGCCGTAACTCACGCGCGTGAAAGCCCCGAACAAAAGGGCATTCCTGGCATCGGTCAATATATATGTGGAAACGATATCTCCTCTATAGAGGACAAGAAATTTTGGGGCATCAGGCAAAAAGTGCACGAGAAAATGTAGTACTTTCAAGGACTGCCATAGAATGGAAAGATGTTCACTAAAACGGTCATAATTTTGTCATTCGAAGTCCGTGTCGGACCCACAAGTACTCAAACTGCTCCCGGCAAGTGTGCGAATCCAGAAAATACTCCCCGCTTGCGCCAGGAGGCCCGGAGTACCCTCAAATACGGCCTTAAGCAGGACTTTTTTGCCCTGAAAGTCAAAGAACATCATTCGTTGCTGTTTTTCAGACAAGTTTCTGAACCCATTGGCACTTCCTTTTGAAGGAAATTCGAGAGATTATGTTGCTTATAGACATTAACCCCCTGGTAGGGACAAATGAACCTTTTTGCAGATGCTCTATGATCCGGGCAATCTCATTTGGTCGTAAATTGAAGAAAATCGAGCGGCTATATGCCTTATTCTCCTTGTTTTCCCCGGATGGCATGCTGTAACTCACGCGCGTGAAAGCCACGAACAAAAGGGCATTCCTAGCATCGGTCAATATATATCTGTGGAAACGATATCTCCTCTATAGAGGATGATAGAGGCGGGGTGTCCCGATCTTTGGATGAGATGATCGATTTGGTGGAGACGACTTTGACGATCCGACTACAAACATGCACGACGTTGCGCCTTAGCAATCGCTAAACCAATCTCCTGAGGTTATTGACCACGCTGGAGCACGATAAACCTGACCACGAAGGTCTATTCCTACAAGCAATCGAAGAACTAGCAAGAATATGATAAAAGCAATCGAAATATTGCGAATATGTATGAAGTATTGATAATGGTGGGGATCCGAAAGTGGTCTTGGTCTAGTTGTTGGACACAAACGAAGTACACGAAGTTGCAATGGCTAACTTTTAACTAAAAAAATCCCAAGTCTAAATGATGCCTTAAGGGCTATATTTATAGGGAAAAGAGAGGGGATTTTGTCCACCCTTGGCAAGGTGGGACTAAAACACCTCCTAAGTCGGTTTCCCTGCAATTTGGACTTTTAAAATATATTACATGGGCCTGGCCCAAAATAAGGTGGCGCAACACCAATAATAAGCTATGGACGAAATTTATGAAAGGCCATCTTGTATATTTCGTCCATATTCTTGTATGTCATCATGGCGGCTTCAAAGTCCGGAAATCTCCAGTTGAACCTCTGTTCTTGTTCTCTACGCACACACCTTCATCTCCGTGCTTAACCATACTCCAATGTTCATCCTTCTTGTCCGTGCTAGGCCCTTCAATTGCAAACAACACAAATGTATCTAAATTAGGTAGCATCATATTCTCATGAACACTAGAAACATTATCAGGAAACGAAAGTACCTGATAATTTAATTGGCGTATATGAGCTCTAGCAATTGCTCCAAGAGGTAAAACAGTATGGGTTATGGGTGTAAATGTGGTAGCCATGTCCTCATCATCTCCTCTATAGAGGACAAGAAATTTTGGCGCAATCAGGCAAAAAGCGCACGAGAAAATGAAGTACTTTTAAGGACCGCCATAGAATGGACATATGTTCACTAAAACGGTCATAATTTTGTCATTCGGAGTCCGTGTCGGACCCACAAGTACTCAAACTGCTCGCAGCGAGTGCGCGAATCCAGAAAATACTCTCGGCTCGCGCCAGGAGGCTCGGAGTACCCTCAAATACGGCCTTAAGCAGGAATTTTTGGACCTGAATGTCAGAGAACATAATTCGTCGCTGTTTTTCAGACAAGTTTCTGAACCCATTGGCACTTCCTTTTGAAGGAAATTCGAGAGATTATGTTGCTTATAGACATTAGCCCCCATGGTAGGGACAAACGTACCTTTCTGCAGATGCTCTATGATCCAGGCAATCTCATTTGGCCGTAAATTGAAGAAAATCCAGTGGCTATATGCCTTATTCTCCTTCTTTTCGCCGGATGGCATGCTGTAACTCATGCGCGTGAAAGCCAAGAATAAAAGGGCATTCCTGGCATCGGTCAATATATATGTGGAAACGATATCTCCACTATCGAGGACAAGAACTTTTGGGGCAGTCAGGCAAAGAGCGCACGAGAAAATGTAGTACTTTCAAGGACTGCCATAGAATGGAGAGATGTTCACTAAAACGGTCATAATTTTGTCATTCGGAGTCCGTGTCATACCCACAAGTACTCAAACTGCTCGCGGCGAGTGCGTGAATCCAGAAAATACTGCCCGCTTGCACCAGGAGGCCCGGAGTACCCACAAATACGGCCTTAAGCAGGACTTTTTGGCCCTGAAAGTCAGAGAACATCATTCGTCGCTGTTTTGCAGACAATTTTCTGAACCCATTGGCACTTCCTTTCGAAGGAAATTCGAGAGATTATATTCTTATAGACATTACCCCCCTGGTAGGGAAAAACTTACCTTTCTGCAGATGCTCTATGATCCGAACAATCTCATTTGGTCGTAAATTGAAGAACATCCAGCGGCTATATGCCTTCTTCTCCTTGTTTTCGCCGGATGGCATGCTGTAACTCACGCGCGTGAAAGCCAAGAACAAAAGGGCATTCCTGGCATCGGTCAATATATATGTGGAAACGATATCTCCTCTATAGAGGACAAGAAATTTTGGGTCAATCAGGCAAAAAGCGCACGAAAAAATGAAGTACTTTCAAGGACTGCCATAGAATGGACAGATGTTCACTAAAACGGCCATAATTTTGTCATACGGAGTCCATGTCAGACCCACAAGTACTCCAACTACTCGCGGCGAGCGCCCGAATCCAGAAAATACTCCCCGCTTGTGCCAGGAGGCTCGGAATACCCTCAAATACGGCCTTAAGCAGGACTTTTTTGCCCTGACAGTCAAAGAACATCATTCGTCACTGTTTTTCAGACAAGTTTCTGAACCCATTGGCACTTCCTTTTGAAGGAAATTCGAGAGATTATGTTGCTAATAGACATTAACCCCCTGGTAGGGACAAACGAACCTTTCTACAGATGCTCTATGATCCGGGCAATCTCATTTGGCCGTAAATTGAAGAAAATCGAGCGGCTATATGCCTTATTCTCCTTGTTTTCGCCGGATGGCATGCTGTAACTCACGCGCGTGAAAGCCACGAACAAAAGGGCATTCCTGGCATCGGTCAATATATATGTGGAAACGATATCTCCTCTATAGAGGACAAGAAATTTCGGGGCAGTCAGGCAAAAAGCGCACGAGAAAATGTAGTACTTTCAAGGACTGCCATAGAATGGAGAGATGTTCACTAAAACGGTCAAAATTTTGTCATTCGGAGTCAGTGTCAGACCCACAAGTACTCAAACTGCTCGCGGCGAGCGCGCGAATCCAAAAATTACTTTCCGCTTGCGCCAGGAGGCCTGGAGTACCCTCAAATTCAGCCTTAAGCAGGACTTTTTGGCCCTGAAAGTCAAAGAACACCATTCGTCGCTGTTTTTTAGACAAGTTTTCGAACCCATTGGCACTTCCTTTTGAAGAAAATTCTAGAGATTATGTTTCTTATAGACATTAGCACCCCTGGTAGGGACAAACGTACCTTTCTGCAGATGCTCTATGATCCGGGCAATCTCATTTGGTCGTAAATTGAAGAAAATCCAGCGGCTATATGCCTTATTCTCCTTGTTTTCGCTGGATGGCATGCTGTAACTCATGCGCGTGAAAGCCAAGAACAAAAGGGCATTCTTGGCATCGGTCAATATATATGTGGAAACGATATCTCCACTATAGAGGACAAGAAATTTTGGGGCAGTCAGGCAAAAAGCGCACGAGAAAATGTAGTACTTTCAAGGACTGCCATAGAATGGAAAGATGTTCACTAAAATGGTCATAATTTTGTCATTCGGAGTTCGTGTCAGACCCACAAGTTGATAGAGGCGGGGTGTCCCGATCTTTTGATGAGATGATAACTATCGATTTGGTGGAGACGACTTTGACGATCCGACTACAAACATGCACGTCGTTGCGCCTTGGCAATCGCTAAACCTACTCCGAGAGGTTATTGACCACGCCGGAGCGCAATCAACCTGACCACGAAGGTCTATTCCTGCAAGCAATCGAAGAACAGGCAAGAATATGATAAAAGCAATCTGAATATTGCAAATATATATGAAGTATTGATAATGGTGGGGATCCGGAAGCGGTCTTGGTCTGGTCGTTGGACACAAACGAAGTACACGAAGTTGCAATGGCTAACTTTTAACTAAACAAATCCCCCGAAAAAAGCTACTAGATGGATCTACTTATAGAGGAGCAAGGGGTGGCGGCCAAGGAGGTCGGAGGACGTCCCAAGGCAGCCTAAAACTAACCCTAGGTCGTACAAGGCTCATGGGCCCAAGTGGAGGTGATGCAACACCTTTGGGCTTGTAGTTTGACTCGGATTCTGCTGCAACGTCAGATTGTTTCGTCGGTAACTCAACGCTCCGGACGAATTTGAAGGTGAATCCAATTGGGTTGGAAAGAGCATGAAGTCTAGTTTCCAACAAAAAAAGAATCACCCAATTCGGAGTCCGTATGAAAAAGTTGTTGGCGTTTTGAGTCAGGTATGTCTGTGCAGTCCGAATCTGAATCCAGAACGTGAGAGACTTGGACTCTATCTTCTCTTGGCCCAAAAGTGACGTGAGAGGACTTTTTGAACACAACCTAAACTTCTCTTTTCCCTTATCTTCATATGTGGATTGTACAAATACCCCATACACCTACAATTAGACAAAACACAAAAGTGTGTGAAGTATTTTTGTTCTGGATAACATAAATAGATTATTGAATAGTTTGGATTAGAAATCACCTGACAAATATGCATGTATGCAATATTTTTGGTCGTATCTAAGGTAGTCACTTTTGGTACCAATTCTTGTCGGTTCTCACACCTACACAAGTAAAAGCTTATCGTGGAGCTTGGTTAGGATGGTGGCACAAAATTGATTGCAATCGTTAGTTTGACTCAAAGATGTTGAAAAAGATTCGCAAATTCGCAAATGTAACAAGTAGACCAAGCAATTAGTGGTACACGGAAACACACACGCAAATAGATAAGTGGGATTGTGCAAACAAAAGTGAGCCAAAATGTGGAATCCACGAAAATTCTCTTGTTGCACAATACTAGAGAGACGCTAGCACGATTGCACAATAGGCGGATACGGAGCTTGTGCACAACCTACTAGGCAAGAATGCAACGATCTCTATCCCAAGTATGCTATATGTATGGTATTTCGGTGCTATGATCCAAGATGATCTTATATGACAATCTTAATGTAGTATGATGCTATGGTTCTTTCTTATAAGCTCCATGCTTATCTTTCTCTTTTGCTTAAAAGCTTTGGTGGCTCTTTCACTTTTGAGCTCTTTTCACGAACCAAGATAGCAATTGTGTACGCGATGACAACTTAGTGACATACAAGTTGATTGCAAGATATGTACCACTTTGGTATGGTATGTATGCTATGGAGTATGATCACTAATGTGCACAAGTCACGTTGCCGGCAATACTCAATGGCTAGTCTCGATGGGTAAGCAACGCAAAAGATGGGCTATGATTGTTATCAATGCAATTATGAGAGATGACAAAGATGTCGTCGAGGTTACCGTCCTTGGTGATGATGAGTCCTTGGCGAAGATGAACGGTGGTGATGTTGACGTCGAATCGTACCTATATAGCCGAAACACAATAGGACACGGGAACCACAACTCAAATCCTCAAAGACCAAAATTTGTCAAAATCGACATAGGAGGTAGCGGTGAGCGGTGGTGGTGTTTGTGGAAAGTGGTGTGGGTATGCGGAAGTAGGCGTGGGCTCCGGGCAAAATTTGGCAAAAATATGGTGAAACTGGGAATGCTGAAACTGGCATGGGCGGTAGTACCACGCGGATGGGCGGTAGTACCGCTTGTGGTACTCAGTGGTAGTACCGCTTGGATGGGTGGTAGTACCGGTCGAGACATAGATTGTATCGTGGCGCGATTTTGGGGCGGAAATTGATGATTTCGGGGGCAAAATTGGGGAGATTTTGTGGATGGAAAGTGGGGAAACTTGGGGAAAGCTAGATCCACTTGAAACCAAGCAAATCCATGTATCAATATCAACAAAACATCATCAAACCAACAAATCACAAAAAAAAATTGGGGCTATTTTGGTGGGGATTTTCGGATTTAGGACGAAAACAACAAAATCAAGCTAGAAAAAGAGGGGTAGGGTCTCCAAAAACGTCATCAACGTGGCTCATGATACCAAGATGATGTAGGGCGGAACCCTATGTGGACGATCTTTCACGTTTGGAGGGGATCCTACGGGGAATCACGAAGAACACATGGAAGCACAAAGGGGAATACGGGGAAAACGAGGGAGAAATCACTTAATCGACAAGGAATGAATCACACGAGTGCTAGATCATCGAATGCGAAGAGTAACATATGATCCACTATCTACAAAGGTAAGGATACAAACGAACCGTTCTTCTCCTTACAGAGGTCTTGGTGGTCTTCCCTAGAAAGGGGTCTTGAATCCGCTCGGGGGATCTTCTCCGAAGAGGTCGTGAGCTCCGAGGAGAAGTTACCGAGTGGATGATCAAGGCTCTCACACAAACATGAGCTAAACTAATGCTACCCTAACTAATTGGAGGTCGAGGAGTATATATAGTCTAGGGCCACGAAGGGGTAAGTGAGGGTGAAGGGGTACATGCGCTCGGCCCGTTACACTGTGCGCAGACAGGCCGGTTGTACCGGTTGAGGGGGCGGTTGTACCGTTGGCGACTCATGGAGGGCGGAAGTACCGGACGAGGAAGGCGGTACTACCGCTGGGGTCAGGTGCTAGCTTTTGCAGATGGACGTCGGGGGGCCCAGCGGTTGTACCGGTCGTTGGGCCGGTAGTACCGGTCTTTTGGGGTTTACCGGTACATCCAGTGCTGTGCCGGCCTTGCACCGCTTGATCACAAAATGGTGGCCGGTTGTTGGGCGGTAGTCGGCCGGTTGTTCCGCCCGGGCGGTTGTTGGGCGGTTGTACCGGTCCTTCTAGGCTGGGCAGAATGCCTCCTTGATCTTGATGTCCGTCTTGCACCACTCCTTCTCCTTGGTTGCTTACATGGTACCTGAGCATGCAAAGTGTCTCCGTTTGAGGTAGTAGCCATGTCTTAAATGGGTCAAAGGGAAGTTCAACAAAGAGAGAGTTAACCTCAGATTGGATGGCACGTGCTTGAGCTCTTGTCATGGGTCCTCTTGGAGCTTGTGTGGTCGAAGTAGTGTCCATGGGGATGATGGAGGGATGCTCCGCATCAGACATTCTGAACTTTCTCTTTATTTTCTAGTTTGAAATTGGATGGAATTGATAGCACAGTTACCATCTTTGTTTATATATGTGCAAAACTTGTCATCTCTCTGCTTGTTTCAAGGTGATATGCATGATGGCATGCACAAGTTTGCCAAAGGAGGTGAGACAAACCCAACATATATTGTAGCAAAGAAGGCAAAACATCTTAAAGATAGCGAGACAACCCCAAAGTCATGTCTTGATGTAGTGTTTTAAGTTACTTGAGACTAGCTGCCACTCAAGCTCATGGAATTCACTGCCTGAATCAGTTCGACTTCTTCAGTCTCAACTTCAAGCAGAAAGGCATTCTGCAACTCAACTTCGACTTGAAGTCCAATCTCTAGGGAAGATCGTGGAGAAATCCAATGAGAGCCTCATTGCTAATAGCTACAGCTGGAAGCTATGACCGACATGCTAGGTCGGTCTCACAACCTTGCTCGGTTGCTTGCGCATTAGCTCCCGCGCAAGGCTAACCTTTCTTGAACTATCCTGGAAGTGGTCTTGGTTCAGTATTACTTTGTTACACTGCAATGGCGCCCAGTTTTTGTAATCTGCTTCTTCGTTGCACTTTATGATCACTGGTGGCGAACTTTGATGCCGAGTGGATGTAATACACCATAAAGCCTTTATTGTATAGTGTAGGTTTATTCTAAGTTACTATGTTGTAATTTCTTTATTGTATAGAGTAGGTTTGTTCTTAATTCCTAGTTACCGTATATGCCATCATTTGTATCTAAAAAAATAGCAAAAAACTGATGTAGGTTACCGGTGAAACAGTTGCCTCTAATGGGCCTGCATTTCAGCGGGCCACAATTGGGCTGGCCCGCAACTTTCTTGGGCCTTCGCTGACCTGTCATTTGGGCCCTTCATTGGCACTATGCGCTAGGCCCATAACTTACATGGGCCTTCATTGGGCCTAATGTTTAGTCAGGCCTTTAGTGGACCCAATGCTTAGTTGGGCCCATGTAGCTTCGGGCCATTAACATGCTAAATATTCTGCTGGCCTGTTACGGCCCTGAAGATAGCATGGGCCTTTATGATAGAGGCGGGGTGTCCCAATCTTTCGATGAGATGATAACTATCGATTTGGTGAAGATGACTTTGACGTTCCGACTACAAACGTGCATGACGTTGCGCCTTAGCAATCGCTAAACCAACTTCGAGGGGTTATTGACCACGCCGGAGCACAATCAACCTGACCACGAAGGTCTATTCCTGCAAGCAATCGGAGAACAAGCAAGAATATGATAAAATCAATCTGAATATTGCGAGTATATATGAAGTATTGATAAAGGTGGGGATCCGTAAGCGGTCTTGGTCTGGTCGTTGGACACAAACGAAGTACACGAACTTGCAATGGCTAACTTTTAACTAAACAAATCCCAAAGTCTAAACGGTGCCCTAATGGCTGTATATATGGAGGAAGAGGGGGGAATTTCGTGGCCCTTGGTGGAGGGTTCCGAAATCAACCCCACCTCTTGTTTCCCCACACATACAAACTCTAAAAATAGCCTATACTTATGTATTTTGAAATTACAAGGGCCTGGCCCAATAATAAGGTGACGCAGCACCTAGAATAGCCTCGGGACAAAATTTATGAAGTGGCATCTTGTATATTTCGTCCAAGGCTTCATGCACCCATTATGGTGGCTTCAAAGTCCTGAAATCATCACTTGTAACTTCGTTCTTGTTCCCCTTGCGCATGGCATCATCTCCATGCTTGTTCTTGCTCCAATGTTCATCCTTCTCCAAGCTAGGCCCTTCATTTGTAAGCAAAACAAATGTATCCAATTTAGGCAGCATCATATTCTCATGAACATTAGAATCATTACCAAGAAACGAAAGTACCTAATAATTTAATTGGCGTGCGCGAGCTCTAGTAATTGGTCCAGTATATGTAGCAGTAGGGGCTGTGGGTGTAACAATGGTATTGATGTCCTCACCATCCTCCCCTTCTTGAAATAAAGTCGTCCTCAATGGAAGCTCATCTTCCTCACCCAAAAAATGCTTCAAATCTGCAATGTTAAAAGTGGGACTAACCCCAAAATCTGCAGGCAGCTCAAGTTTATATGCATTATCATTTATTTTCTCTAACACCTTAAAGGGACCATCAGCACGTGGTATTAGCTTTGATTTGCGCAAATCAGGAAATCTATCCTTACACAAATGTAACAAAACAAG
This sequence comes from Triticum aestivum, assembly GCF_018294505.1. Classification (NCBI taxonomy): domain Eukaryota; kingdom Viridiplantae; phylum Streptophyta; class Magnoliopsida; order Poales; family Poaceae; genus Triticum; species Triticum aestivum. The sequence continues at coordinate 322,571,132 of NC_057813.1, read as the reverse complement.
ATCTCCAGGTGCAAACACAACATGTTTTCTACCCTTATCTCCAGCAAGTTTATATTTAGCATTCATACGCTCAATGTTTTCCTTAGTTAACTCATGCATTTTTAAAATCAATTCAGCACGTTGTTTAGCATCAAAATTAACCTTCTCCGAAGATGGAAGAGGCAACAAATCAATAGGTGCACGAGGTAGGAAACCATACACAACTTCAAAAGGGCACATCTTAGTAGTAGAATGCAATGAATGATTATAAGCAAATTCAATATGAGGCAAGCATTCCTCCCACATTTTCTTATTATTCTTCAAAACAGCCCTAAGCATAGTAGACAACACTCTATTGACTACTTCAGTTTGTCCATCAGTTTGGGGGTGACAAGTAGTACTAAAAAGCAGTTTAGTCCCCAACTTAGCCCATAAACATCTCCAAAAGTGGCTGAGAAATTTAGTATCACGATCTGAAACAATAGTATTTGGCACACCATGCAAGCAAATAATTTCACGAAAGAACAAATCAGCAACATTAACAGCATCATCGCTTTTATGACATGGTATAAAGTGTGCCATTTTCGAGAATCTATCCACGACAACAAATATGCTATCCCTCCCCTTCTTTGTTCGAGGTAAACCTAAAACAAAGTCCATAGATATATCTTCCCAAGGAACACTAGGTACAGGCAAAGGCATATATAAACCATGAGGATTGAGTCGTGACTTAGCTTTTTGACATGTAGTGCATCGAGCAATAAAACGCTCAACATTCCGTCTCATCTTTGGCCAAAAGAAATGTGTAGCAAGTACGTCCTCCGTCTTCTTCACGCCAAAGTGTCCCATTAATCCTCCTCCATGCGCCTCCTGCAACAACAAAAGATGAACGGAGCTAGCTGGAATGCATAGCTTGTTAGCATGAAACACAAATCCATCGTTAACGACGAACTTGTTCCACATTCTTCCTTCTTTACAATTCTGCATTACATCTTTAAAATCAGCATCATGCACATATTGATCTTTGATGGTCTCCAAACCAAATATTTTGAAGTCAAGTTGTGAAAGCATAGTATAGCGGCGAGACAATGCATCAGCAATAACATTTTCTTTTCCCTTCTTGTGTTTAATGACACAAGGAAAAGTCTCAATGAATTCAACCCATTTAGCATGTCTACGATTCAGTTTAGCTTGACTTTTAATATGTTTCAAAGATTCATGATCAGAATGTATAACAAATTCTTTGGGCCATAAATAATGTTGCCATGTTTCTAAAGTCCGAACAAGAGCATATAATCATAAGCAGAATAATTCAGACTAGGCCCACTCAATTTTTCAGAAAAGTATGCAACAGGTTTGCCATCTTGTAATAACACACCGCCTAATCCAATTCCACTAGCATCACATTCAAGCTCAAAAGTCTTATTAAAATCAGGAAGTTGGAGTAAAGGAGCATGTGTCAACTGATCTTTCAATACCGAGAAGGCTTCTTCCTGTGCGGTACCCCAAAGAAAAGGCACATCTTTCTTTGTAAGCTCATTGAGAGGTGCAGCAATGGTGCTGAAATCTCTCACAAAACGCCCATAGAATCCAGCGAGGCCAAGAAAACTCCTCACTTGTGTGACCGTTTTGGGTTGCGGCCAACTCTCAATAGCTTCAATCTTGGCTTTATCAACTTCAATTCCCTGTGGAGTAACAACATAGCCAAGAAAAGAGACTCGGTCGGTGCAAAAGGTGCACTTCCCAAGGTTACCAAACAAACATGCATCACGTAGAGCAATAAAAACAGCACGTAAATGTTCCAAATGTTCTTCCAAAGATCTGCTATAAATCAATATGTCATCAAAGTAAACTACCACAAATCGTCCAATGAAAGCACGTAAAACTTCGTTCATTAATCTCATGAAAGTACTAGGTGCATTAGTTAACCCAAAAGGCATGACTAACCACTCATATAATCCAAACTTAGTTTTGAATGCTGTTTTCCATTCATCTCCCAATTTCATACGAATTTGATGGTATCCACTACGCAAATCAACTTTGGAGAATATTGTAGAGCCACTCAATTCATCAAGCATATCATCTAGCCTAGGAATAGGATGACGATAACGAATAGTAATATTATTAATGCCTCTACAATCAACACACATACGTGATGTACCATCCTTTTTCGGCACTAGAATAATAGGAACAACACAAGGACTAAGGGATTCGCGTATATAACCTTTGTCGAGAAGCTCTTGTACTTGACGCTAATCTCCTTCGTCTCCTCTGGATTGGTACGGTATGGTGCACGGTTTGGCAGTGAAGCACCGGGAATTAAGTCAATCTGATGCTCAATCCCTTGAATAGGCGGTAATCCCGGTGGCACGTCTTGTGGAAAGACGTCAGCGAACTCCTGCAAAATGTTAGTGACAGCAGGAGGCAAAGAGGAAGGCACGTCCTCGAATGAAAATAATGCCTCTTTGCACACAAAAGCATAGCAAACAGATTTGCTGAAATCTAGCTCATCAATATCAGATTTGGTGGCAAATAAACATGCACTTTTCAATTTAATTTCAGAAGCAACACTAGATGGTTTATTATTAGGCTTAATTTGTTGCTCAAATTCTTTTGCCACAATCTGATTTTCACTCTTATTCGTCTCCTGTTTTGCTTTATTAGCTCTATTAATATCATCTTTCAAAATGAAATCAGGAGTCATAGGAAGCAAAGTAATATTTTTATCCTTATGAACAAGAGTATAGTGATTGTTTCTACCATGGTGTACAGAATTTTTAGCAAATTGCCATGGTCTACCAAGTAATAAGGAACATGCTTGCATAGGTACCACATCACAATCAACATAATCAGCATATGTAGAGATACTAAAATGCACACGAACAGTACGTGTTACCTTAACCTTGCCGCTGTTGTCGAACCATTGGATGTAGTAAGGATGTGGATGTGGTCTTGTGGTGAGAGAAAGCTTCTCCACCATCTCCATGCTAGCCAAGTTGTTGCAGCTCCCTCCGTCTATGATGACGCGCACAGAACGTTCCTTCACAACTCCCTTGGTATGGAACAAATTGTGCCTCTGATTTTGCTCAGCTTGTGTGATCTGCACACTCAAAACACGTTGAGCAACTAAACATTCATACCTGTCAGCGTCTTCAGGAGCCATGTATTGCGTCTCATGATCAGAATCATCTCCACCATGTTCTTCACGTGTAATAAGAGCCAAAGTCTCCTCATCATAGTCACTAGCAAACTCATATCCACCATCCGCGGTAGCAATCATCACACGCGGAGATTTGCATTCTCTCGCATAATGACCTCCTCCCTTACAACGACGACAAATAATATCACTTGTGTGCCCTGTTGATGCGATGGAAGAAGAAGAATGCTGTGCAGGCCCCGCAGGTGCGCTCTTGGCAGATAATGGTGGTTGTGCCTGTTTTTCTTGTATCACGGCTGGAGGTGGCACCGGATGGAGGTGCTGGTGCAGTTGAAGTAGAAGATGCACGTGGTGTCCATGATGAAGGTCGGCCTGCAGAAAAGTTAGTTCGCCCTAATGCTTGTCGATCCTGCAGTTCACGTTCAGCTTTACAAGCAAGATGGAATAAACGAGTGATATTAGTATACTCCTTGTAGTTTAGAATGGTCTGAATCTCTCTATTTAATCCACCCAGAAAACGTGCAAGCATAGCTTCATTCTCCTCAATAATACCACATCTAATCATGCCAGTTTGTAATTCCTGATAATATTCTTCTACAGAATTTTTCCCTTGTCTTAAACGCTGCAATTTTTGAAGCAATTCACGTTGATAATATGGTGGAACCCAACGCGTACGCATAGCAGTTTTAAAGCAGCCCAAGTAGTTGGAATAGAATATAATCTACAATGTTCAGACCACCATACACATGCAAAACTAGTGAAAGCACAAACAGCAACAGCAACTCGTCTCTCCTCAGGATATTGTAAACATGTAAATCGTTGTTCAGTTTCTAACTCCCAAGTAAGATATATATCAGGAACATATCTACCCTCAAATGGTGGAATATTCAATTTCAGTTTAGGAATATAGACATCATCTCGTACCTGAGGTGGTGGTGCAGGCCTACCATTACGAATATATACCTGAGGTCGACCTGCTGGTGGTGGTACAAGTGGCTGCACGTAGTGCTGATTTTGATCAACCTCATCCTCATAATCTCCCACATAATCATCCTCCTCCGAATCAGCAGCAGGAGCTACAGAAGTATCAACAGCAGGACCAACAGTTTGGCCAAACGCAAGAGGAACACGGCTTGCTCGGCGGAGGTCTGTTTCGCGACGTGGAGGTAGTCGTTGTTGTTGTTGTTGGAGAGGTGCGTTAGGTGCAGCGGGTGGTGGTGGTGGAAGACGCGCGAGCAATTCATTAAACTTGTTATCGAGCTTTGTTTCGAACGTCTTCTCAAGGCCAGTGATCTTCTCCATGGCCTCTTCAAAATTGTTCAGCACATCTTGCACCTATTCAGTCATCATTTGCTGAAACTTATCATGAAGCTCCTTGTTCGATAAATTCTCCCAGTCAATCTCGTCGGCTTGTGATCCTGGCATGGTTAGCAGCAATAGAAACACACAAGAATATGATCCTAGAGACCACGAACAAGTGGTGGTGGTGGGTGTCACAAACCCGTCAAGCAAAACTCAAATTCTTACCAGTTCTTACCCAACAGCAGGCGGTGATCGGCAACCGTTGTAGTCAAAACTCTCAAAGTTGGATAGAGCGATTACCAGGGAGAGTCAAACGCACGACGTAGATGTATGTGGAGCTGGGAAGGCTTATAATATGGTAGCAAAAAGGGTCAGCAATAATCAATTCAGAGATGCAAAGTTGAATAAACGCTCAACGACGGTACTGTGCTGGTCCTAGGCTAGACTGTGCTAGAAACGCGAGCCTAGAACACCAACAAAATCACGGCGCGGCACGTAAACAAGGGAGGAGCACACTCTAAATTTTTTTTCTCTTTTTTTTTGCACTTTTTTTTCCTCTTTTTTTTTGCTCCGCAACAAATTTTTTTCGAAAAAGTCTACAAATGGTCTAAAATCTGCCTAGCCAGAATTTTCCAGACTTAGTTTTTTTTTTGAAATTGGAACTATTTTTCTTCTGCGGATGGCTCGGAAGTTGGGGAGTCCTTCTCTGTCACGACTCAGAGTATCGCGTGATCTGGAAATCGAGAACAACGCAACAATTACTGGACTCGGGATAGGACTGGTGGCGGAGATGAATCTGGTGGAACTCGGACTGGTGGCGAAGATGAATCTAGTGGAACACGGACAGGTGGCGGATATATGTTGCAGGTGAACTCGGATTGGCGTGATGGCGGCGGATATGTGGTGGCGTATATGGATTCGGATTGACGGTGAATATGTGGTGGTGGTATATGGCAACAGCGACGATGATGATGCGGTGGTGATATATGGCAGCGGCGACGTGACAACCTGTGAACAGAACTCGAAACTCTAAAAGACTAGACGCTAAGACCAGCAACTGGACACGACGATGCAACCGCAAATTCAACAAAGCAAATACAGAAATGATTATGCAAGGCTCAGATTGGTTCGGATGGGATGAACTAACCCTAATTTTTTTGGCTTTTTCGTGGACTATAGGTATGAAGAACAGACTCGATCTAAACTACGAAAAACTGTAAAATCTCACCGAGCAACCTGGAAATCTGATACCACTTGATAGAGGCAAAGGTGTCCCGTCTTTCGATGAGATGATGGATATCGCTTTGGTGGAAGTCGACTTTGACGATCCGACTACGAACGTGCGAGGACGTCGCGCCTTAGCAATCGCTAAACCAACTCCGAGAGGTTATTGACCACGCCGGAGCACGATCAACCTGACCACGAGGGTCTGATTCCTGCGAGCAAACGAAGAACAAGCAAGAAACTGAGATTGCAATCTGGATATTGCGAATATAAGATGAAAGCTATGGCGATCAACCTGATCAAGGTGGGGTTCTGTGACGCCTTTGTCTGGTCGTTGAACACAAACGAAGTACGCGAAGTTGCAGCTATGGCGAACTTTTAATCTAAACAAAACCCAAAGTCTAAACGGTGCCCTAAGGGCTGTATATATGGAGGAAGAGAGGGGGAATTTCGTGGCCCTTGGTGGAGGGGTCCGAAATCAACCCTATCTCTTGTTTCCCCACACATACGGACTCTAAAAATAGCCTATACCTATGTATTTCGAAATTACATGGGCCTGGCCCAATAAAAAGGTGACGCAGCACCTATAATAGCCTCGGGACGAAATTTATGAAGTGGCATCTTGTATATTTCGTCCAAGGCTTCATGCACCCATTATGATGGCTTCAAAGTCCTGAAATCATCACTTGTAACTCCGTTCTTGTTCCCCTTGCGCATGGCATCCTCTCCATGCTTGTTCTTGCTCCAATGTTCATCCTTCTCCAAGCTAGGCCCTTCATTTGTAAGCAAAACAAATGTATCCAATTTAGGCAGCATCATATTCTCATGAACATTAGAATCATTACGAAGAAACGAAAGGAAAGTACCTGATAATTTAATTGGCGTGCGCGAGCTCTAGTAATTGGTCCCGTATATGTAGCAGTAGGGGCTGTGGGTGTAACAATGGTATTGATGTCCTCATCACCATTTGTTTCATCTTGCTTGCAAAGCTGAACAGGAAACAAAACGACGTGTTGGCCACGAGGAGAACAAGCGCACGGTGCACATTCTAAGAGTTGATATGATTGTTCCTTCAACTACTAGGCATACTATGACAACCACATCCGTTGTTGTCAGGACTACATCACCTCCACCATGTGACACATCGCCCCCGAGAGTGGCTACATCATCTGAGTTGATCATAAGAGGTAATGACAAAGGTACTGATCTTCCATCTCTACATGAGAATGATGAATGCCTTATCAATTTGAATGCACCATCTGATGAGCTACCCACTACTTTGATCACACCACCTATTTTAGAGGACTACGTTGATAATTTGACTTTGCCATGTGATCAAACAGCTGAAATACCAACAATTTTGAGTGCACCCATTGAATTAACTATTGATGCAAAAGAACCAATGTTTAATCATTTTGATATGACCTCTAATCTTGGTGATGATTCTGTGTTGAATGACTTATTGCATGTTTGCTTATTTAAGCATGTTGTAGCATGTAAATTTGATGCAAGTAAGGTTTATTCACCAATGTTGGGATGGTTTAATGATGAACATTGTCAATCTTTTGAAATGAATAAGAGCTTCACTTATATGTGCAAACTGAGTTGCAATATTTTCATGCCTTCTACTTCTTGTGCTAATTTTTTGGCTTTAGATTTTATGAACTATGCAAGTTACTCATCTATTCATGTGTCATATATGCAAAAATCAAGGGAAGTAAAAATGGATGACATATACATATACAACATGTACACCTTGTCTCTTTTGTTAGCTACATTTCCGATTAAGCAACGCCGAGGACGGCTTTATTTTCAAGAAGGGGAGGATGATGAGGACATGACTACCTTGGATATGACCAAAAATATTGCATATATGCATATTTGTCAGGTGATTTCTAGTGCAAACTATTCAATAATCTATTTATGTTATCCAGAACAAAAATACTTCACACACTTTTGTGTTTTGTCTAATTGCAGGTGTATGGGACATTTGTACAATCCACATATGAAGATAAGGAAGAAAAAGATGTTTATTTGCTGTCCAAAAACTTCTCTCACGTCACTTTTGGCCCAAGAGAAGATAGAGTCCAAGTCTCTCACGTTCTGGATTCAGATTCGGACTGCACAGACACACCTGACTCAAAACGCACACAAGTTTTTCATACGGACTCCGAATTGGGTGATTATTTTTTTGTTGGAAACTAGATTTCATGCACTTTCCAACCCAATTGGAATCACCTTCAAATTCGTCCGGAGCGTTGAGTTGTGGATGAAACAATCTAATGCTGCAGCAGAATCCGAGTCAAACTACAAGTCCAAAGGTGTTACATCACCTCCACTTGGGCCCATTGGCCTTGTACGACCTAGATTTAGTTTTAGGCTGCCTTGGGACGTCCTCCCACCTCCTTGGCCGCCACCCCTTGCTCCTATATAAGTAGATCCATCTAGTAGCTTTTCCTGGGGATTTGTTTAGTTAAAAGTTAGCCATTGCAACTTCGTGTGCTTCATTTGTGTCCAACGACCAGACCAAGACCACTTTTCGGATCCCCAACATTATCAATACTTCATACATATTCGCGATATTCAGATTGCTTTTATTGTATTCTTGCTTGTTCTTCGATTGCTTGCAGGAATAGACCTTCGTGGTCAGGTTGATCATGTTCCGGCGTGGTCAATAACCTCTCGGAGTTGGTTTAGCGATTGCTAAGGCACAACGTCGTTGCACATTTGTAGTCGAATCGTCAGAGTCGTCTCCACCAAATCAATAGTTATCATCTCATCGAAAGATCGGGACACCCCGCCTCTATCATTCTCTTGCTCCAATGTTCATCCTTGTCCAAGCTAGGCCCTTCATTTGTAAGCAAAACAAATGTATCCAATTTAGGCAACATCATATTCTCATGAACATTAGAATCATTACCAAGAAACAAAAGTACCTGGTAATTTAGTTGGCGTGCGCGAGCTCTAGTAATTGATCCAGTATGTATAGCAGCAGGGGCTGTGGGTGTAACAATGGTATTGATGTCCTCATCATCCTCCCCTTCTTGAAATGAAGTCGTCCTTGACGGAAGTTCATCTTCCTCACCCAAATAAGGCTTCAAATCTGCAATGTTAAAAGTGGGACTAACCCCAAAATCTGCAGGCAGCTCAAGTTTATATGCATTATCATTTATTTTCTCTAACACCTTAAAGGGACCATCAGCACGTGGCATTAGCTTTGATTTGCGCAAATCAGGAAATCTGTCCTTACGCAAATGTAACCAAACAAGATCTCCAGGTGCAAACACAACATGTTTTCTACCCTTATCTCCAGCAAGTTTATATTTAGCATTCATACGCTCAATGTTTTCCTTAGTTAACTCATGCATTTTTAAAATCAATTCAGCACGTTGTTTAGCATCAAAATTAACCTTCTCCGAAGATGGAAGAGGCAACAAATCAATAGGTGCACGAGGTAGGAAACCATACACAACTTCAAAAGGGCACACCTTAGTAGTAGAATGCAATGAACGATTATAAGCAAATTCAATATGAGGCAAGCATTCCTCCCACATTTTCTTATTATTCTTCAAAACAGCCCTAAGCATAGTAGACAATGCTCTATTGACTGCTTTAGTTTGTCCATCAGTTTGGGGGTGACAAGTAGTACTAAAAAGCAGTTTAGTGCCCAACTTAGCCCATAAACATCTCCAAAAGTGGCTAAGAAATTTAGTATCACGATCTGAAACAATAGTATTTGGCACACCATGCAAGCGAATAATTTCACGAAAGAACAAATCAGCAACATTAACAGCATCATCGCTTTTATGACATGGTATAAAGTGTGCCATTTTTGAGAATCTATCCACGACAACAAATATGCTATCCCTCCCCTTCTTTGTTCGAGGTAAACCTAAAACAAAGTCCATAGATATATCCTCCCAAGGAACACTAGGTACAGGCAAAGGCATATATAAACCATGAGGATTGAGTCGTGACTTAGCTTTTCGACATGTAGTGCAGCGAGAAATAAAACGCTCACCATCCCGTCTCATCTTTGGCCAAAAAAATGTGTAGCAAGTACGTCCTTCGTCTTCTTCACGCCAAAGTGTCCCATTAATCCCCCTCCATGCGCCTCCTGCAACAAGAAAAGACGAACGGAGCTAGCTGGAATGCATAGCTTGTTAGCACGAAACACAAATCCATCATTAACGACGAACTTGTTCCACATTCTTCCTTCTTTACAATTCTGCATTACATCTTTAAAATCAGCATCATGCACATATTGATCTTTGATGGTCTCCAAACCAAATATTTTGAAGTCAAGTTGTGAAAGCATAGTATTGCGACGAGACAATGCATCAGCAATAACATTTTCTTTTCCCTTCTTGTGTTTAATGACATAAGGGAAAGTCTCAATGAATTCAACCCATTTAGCATGTCTACGATTCAGTTTAGCTTGACTTTTAATATGTTTCAAAGATTCATGATCAGAATGTATAACAAATTCTTTGGGCCATAAGTAATGTTGCCATGTTTCTAAAGTCCGAACAAGAGCATATAATTCTTTATCATAAGTAGAATAATTCAGACTAGGCCCACTCAATTTTTCAGGAAAATATGCGACAGGTTTGCCATCTTATAATAACACACCTCCTAATCCAATTCCACTAGCATCACATTCAAGCTCAAAAGTCTTATTAAAATCAGGAAGTTGGAGTAAAGGAGCATGTGTCAACTTATCTTTCAATACCGTGAAGGCTTCTTCCTGTGCGGTACCCCAAAGAAAAGGCACATCTTTCTTTGTAAGCTCATTGAGAGGTGCAGCATTGGTGCTGAAATCTCTCACAAAACGCCTATAGAATCCAGCGAGGCCAAGAAAACTCCTCACTTGTGTGACCGTTTTGGGCTGTGCCCAACTCTCAATTGCGTCAATCTTGGCTTTATCAACTTCAATTCCCTGTGGAGTAACAACATAGCCAAGAAAAGATACTCGGTCGATGCAAAAGGTGCACTTCCCAAGGTAACCAAACAAATGCGCATCACGTAGAGCAATAAAAACAGCATGTAAATGTTACAAATGTTCTTCCAAAGATCTGCTATAAATCAATATGTCATCAAAGTAAACTACCACAAATCGTCCAATGAAAGCACGTAAAACTTCGTTCATTAATCTCGTGAAAGTACTAGGTGCATTAGTTAACCCAAAAGGCATGACTGACCACTCATATAATCCAAACTTAGTTTTAAATGCTGTTTTCCATTCATCTCCCAATTTCATACGAATTTGATGGTATCCACTATGTGATGCGGAGCATCCCACGTTCATCCCCATGTACACTCCGACTACTCCCCAAGCCCTAAGGATACATAAGATGAGACCTCGACGATGCGCCAATGGACACAAGGTGAATTCACTCCTCTTCGAACCGTCCCTTTCCGCATGTGAGACATGGCTACTACCTCATGCATGGACCTTGCATATACTCAGGTACAATCGAGATGATCATGGAGAATCCAAGGATCAAGGCCAAGCATGGAAGAGAAGACGGAAGAAAGGAGAAGAAGACGGAGCTGCGGCTGAAGCTAGCCCGGACATCCGGACCGCCATCCGGATCATCCGGACCCAGCCGGATCATCCGGGTCCCCCTCCGGATCGTCCGGGTAACTGCGCCGAAGACACCCGAAGGCTTCCACCGAAGCCGGATCATCCGGGACTCCGTCCGGATCATCCGGACCCCTGACGCCCAGATCATCCGGGACCCCGTTCGGATCATCCGGCCTTGCCTGCGCGCATGACTTGGGCCGAGGCCCGTGTGATGAGGACATCAATACAATTGTTACACCCACAGCCCCTGCTGCTATACATACTGGACCAATTACTAGAGCTCGTGCACGGCAACTAAATTACCAGGTACTTTCATTTCTTGGTAATGATTCTAATGTTCATGAGAATATGATGCTGCCTAAATTGGATACATTTGTTTTGCTTACAAATGAAGGGCCTAGCTTGGAGAAGGATGAACATTGGAGCAAGAACAAGCATGGAGATGATGGCATGCGCAAGGGGAACAAGAACGGAGTTACAAGTGATGATTTCAGGACTTTGAAGCCACCATAACGGGTGCATGAAGCCTTGGACGAAATATACAAGATGCCACTTCATAAATTTCGTCCCGAGGCTATTTTAGGTGCTGCGTCACCTTATTATTGGGCCAGGCCCATGTAATTTCGAAATACATAAGTATAGGCTATTTTTAGAGTCCGTATGTGTGGGGAAACAAGAGATAGGGTTGATTTCGGACCCCTCCACCAAGGGCCACGAAATTTCCCCCTCTTCCTCCATATATACAGCCCTTAGGGCATCGTTTAGACTTTGGGATTTGTTTAGTTAAAAGTTAGCCATTGCAACTTCGTGTACTTCGTTTGTGTCCAATGACCAGACCAAGACCGCTTACGGATCCCCACCTTTATCTATCAATACTTCATATATACTCACAATATTCGGATTGCTTTTATCATATTCTTGCTTGTTCTTCGATTGCTTGCAGGAATAGACCTTCGTGGTCAGGTTGATCGTGTTCCGGCGTGGTCAATAACCTCTCGGAGTTGGTTTAGCGATTGCTAAGGCAGAACGTCGTTGCACGTTTGTAGTCGGATCGTCAAAGTCGTCTCCACCAAATCGATAGTTATCATCTCATCGAAAGATCGGGACACCCCGCCTCTATCAAGTGGTATCAGATTTTCAGGTTGCTCAGTGAGATTTTACAGTTTTTCGTAGTTTAGATCGAGTCTGTTCTTCATACCTACAGTCCACGAAAAAGCCACAAAAACTAAATTAGGGTTAGTTCATCATATCCGAACCAATCTGAGCCTTTGCATAATCTTTTCAGGGTTTTGCTTTGTTGAATTTGCGGTTGCATCGTCGTGTCTAGTTGCTGGTCTTAGAGTCTAGTCTTTTAGAGTTTCGAGTTCTGGTCATAAGTTGTCACGCCGCCGCCGCACCATCATCATCGCCCCTGCCATCTACCACCACCGCTTATCCGCTACCGCTTCGAATCCGTATCCATATACCACCACCGCTGTCATATACCACCACCGCTGCCATCTACCACCATATATCCACCACCAATCCGAGTTCTTGTCATATTAGGTTTGTTTTCGAGATCCATCTAGATTTCGATTCGTGTTTCCTTGCCGGAGTAGGTTTCGGAAAAAAAAAGAGTCGGGTAGCCACGCTCCGTTTAGGCCCAAAATTCCAGAGTGTGCTTTTCCCTTGTTTACGTGCCGCGCCATGATTTTGTTGGTGTTCTAGGCTCGCGTCTCTAGCACAGTCTAGCCTAGGACCAGCACAGTACCATCGTTGAGCGTTTATTCAACTTTGCATCTCTGAATTGATTATTGCTGACCCTTTTTGCTACCATACTATAAGCCTTCCCAGCTCCACATACATCTACGTCGTGTGTTTGACTCTCCCTGGTAATCGCTCTATCCAAGCTTTGAGAGTTTTTGACTACAACGGTTGCCCATCACCGCCTGCTGCTGGGTAAGAACTGGTAAGAATTTGAGATTTGCTTCACGGATTTGTGATACACCACCACCACTTCTTAGTAGTCTGTAGGATCCTATTCTTGTGTGTTTCTATTGCTGCTAACCATGCCAGGATCACAAGCCGATGAGATTGACTGGGAGAACTTATCGAACAAGGAGCTTCATGATAAGTTTCAGCAAATGATGACTGAACAGGTACAAGATGTGCTGAACAATTTTGAAGAGGCCATGGAGAAGATCACTGGCCTTGAGAAGACGTTCGAAACAAAGCTCGATAACAGATTTAATGAAGTGCTTGCGCGTCTTCCACCACCGGCTGCACCTGTCGCACCTCTGCAACAACAACAACTACGCCCCCTTCCGAATCAGTATGGACGAGAACAGCGTGTTTCTATTGAGCCAGGACAAAATTCTGGTGCCGCTGCTACTGCTGTTGGTGCTTCTTTGGCTCCTGCTACTGCTCCTGCTGGTACCCAGGAGGATGATGAGTATGCGGGCGATTATGAGGATGAGGTTGATCAAAATCAGATCTACGAGCAGCCACCAGCACCACCACCAGCAGGTCGACCTCAGGTATATATTCGTAATGGTAGGCCTGCACCACCACCTCAGGTACGCGATGATGTCCATATTCCTAAACTGAAATTGAATATTCCACCATTTGAGGGTAGATATGTTCCTGATATATATCTTACTTGGGAGTTAGAAACTGAACAACGATTTACATGTTTACAATATCCTGAGGAGAGACGAGTTGCTGCTGCTGTTTGTGCTTTCACTAGTTTTGCATGTGTATGGTGGTCTGAACATTGTAGATTATATCCTATTCCAACTACTTGGGCTGCTTTGAAAACTGCTATGCGTACGCGTTGGGTTCCACTATATTATCAACGTGAATTGCTTCAAAAATTGCAGCGTTTAAGGCAAGGAAAAAATTCTGTAGAAGAATATTATCAGGAATTACAAACTGGCATGATTAGATGTGGTATTGTTGAGGAGAATGAAGCTATGCTTGCACGTTTTCTGGGTGGATTAAATAGAGAGATTCAGACCATTCTAGACTATAAGGAGTATACTTATATCACTCATTTATTCCATCTTGCTTGTAAAGCTGAACGTGAAGTGCAGGATCGGCAAGCATTGGGGCGAACTAACTTTTCTGCAGGCCGACCTTCATCATGGACACCACGTGCATTTTCTACTTCAACTGCACCAGCACCTCCATCAGGTGCCACCTCCAGCCGTGATACAAGAAAACAGGCACAACCACCATTATCTGCCAAGAGCGCACCTGCGGGGCCTGCACAGCGTTCTTCTTCTTCCATGGCATCAACAGGGCACACAAGTGATATTATTTGTCGTCGTTGTAAGGGAGGAGGTCATTATGCGAGAGAATGCAAATCTCCGCGTGTGATGATTGCTACCGCGGATGGTGGATATGAGTCCGCTAGTGACTATGATGAGGAGACTTTGGCTCTTATTACACGTGAAGAACATGGTGGAGATGATTCTGATCATGAGACGCAATACATGGCTCCTGAAGACGCTGACAGGTATGAATGTTTAGTTGCTCAACGTGTTTTGAGTGTGCAGGTCACACAAGCTGAGCAAAATCAGAGGCACAATTTGTTCCATACCAAGGGAGTTGTGAACGAACGTTCTGTGCGCGTCATCATAGACGGAGGGAGCTGCAACAACTTGGCTAGCATGGAGATGGTGGAGAAGCTTTCTCTCACCACAAGACCACATCCACATCCTTACTACATCCAATGGTTCAACAACAGCGGCAAGGTTAAGGTAACACGTACTGTTCGTGTGCATTTTAGTATCTCTACATATGCTGATTATGTTGATTGTGATGTGGTACCTATGCAAGCATGTTCCTTATTACTTGGTAGACCATGGCAATTTGATAAAAATTCTGTACACCATGGTAGAAACAATCACTATACTCTTGTTCATAAGGATAAAAATATTACTTTGCTTCCTATGACTCCTGATTCCATTTTGAAAGATGATATTAATAGAGCTAATAAAGCAAAACAGGAGACGAATAAGAGTGAAAATCAGATTGTGGCAAAAGAATTTGAGCAACAAATGAAGCCTAATAATAAACCATCTAGTGTTGCTTCTGAAATTAAATTGAAAAGTGCATGTTTATTTGCCACCAAATCTGATATTGATGAGCTAGATTTCAGCAAATCTCTTTGCTATGCTTTTGTGTGCAAAGAGGCATTATTTTCATTCGAGGACGTGCCTTCCTCTTTGCCTCCTGCTGTCACTAACATTTTGCAGGAGTTCGCTGACGTCTTTCCACAAGACGTGCCACCGGGATTACCGCCTATTCGAGGGATTGAGCATCAGATTGACTTAATTCCCGGTGCTTCACTGCCAAACCGTGCACCATACCGTACCAATCCAGAGGAGACGAAGGAGATTATGCGTCAAGTACAAGAGCTTCTCGACAAAGGTTATATACGCGAATCCCTTAGTCCTTGTGCCGTTCCTATTATTCTAGTGCCGAAAAAGGATGGTACATCACGTATGTGTGTTGATTGTAGAGGCATTAATAATATTACTATTCGTTATCGTCATCCTATTCCTAGGCTAGATGATATGCTTGATGAATTGAGTGGCTCTACAATATTCTCCAAAGTTGATTTGCGTAGTGGCTACCATCAAATTCGTATGAAATTGGGAGATGAATGGAAAACAGCATTTAAAACTAAGTTTGGATTATATGAGTGGTTAGTCATGCCTTTTGGGTTAACTAATGCACCTAGTACTTTCATGAGATTAATGAACGAAGTTTTACGTGCTTTCATTGGACGATTTGTGGTAGTTTACTTGATGAGGACATCAATACAATTGTTACACCCACAGCCCCTGCTGCTATACATACTGGACCAATTACTAGAGCTCGTGCACGCCAACTAAATTACCAGGTACTTCCGTTTCTTGGTAATGATTCTAATGTTCATGAGAATATGATGCTGCCTAAATTGGATACATTTGTTTTGCTTACAAATGAAGGGCCTAGCTTGGAGAAGGATGAACATTGGAGCAAGAACAAGCATGGAGATGATGGCATGCGCAAGGGGAACAAGAACGGAGTTACAAGTGATGATTTCAGGACTTTGAAGCCACCATAATGGGTGCATGAAGCCTTGGACGAAATATACAAGATGCCACTTCATAAATTTCGTCCCGAGGCTATTTTAGGTGCTGAGTCACCTTATTATTGGGCCAGGCCCATGTAATTTCGAAATACATAAGTATAGGCTATTTTTAGAGTCCGTATGTGTGGGGAAACAAGAGATAGGGTTGATTTCGGACCCCTCCACCAAGGGCCACGAAATTCCCCCCTCTTCCTCCATATATACAGCCCTTAGGGCATCGTTTAGACTTTGGGTTTTGTTTAGATTAAAAGTTCGCCATAGCTGCAACTTCGCGTACTTCGTTTGTGTTCAACGACCAGACAAAGGCGTCACAGAACCCCACCTTGATCAATAAAGCTTTCATCTTATATTCGCAATATCCAGATTGCAATCTTAGTTTCTTGCTTGTTCTTCGTTTGCTCGCAGGAAACAGACCCTCGTGGTCAGGTTGATCGTGCTCCGGCGTGGTCAATAACCTCTCGGAGTTGGTTTAGCGATTGCTAAGGCGCGACGTCCTCGCACGTTCGTAGTCGGATCGTCAAAGTCGACTTCCACCAAAGCGAAATCCACCATCTCATCGAAAGACGGGACACCTCCGCCTCTATCAATCTTACTTGGGAGTTAGAAACTGAACAACGATTTACATGTTTACAATATCCTGAGGAGAGACGAGTTGCTGCTGCCGTTTGTGCTTTCACTAGTTTTGCATGTGTATGGTGGTCTGAACATTGTAGATTATATCCTATTCCAACTACTTGGGCTGCTTTGAAAACTGCTATGCGTACGCGTTGGGTTCCACCATATTATCAACGTGAATTGCTTCAAAAATTGCAGCGTTTAAGACAAGGGAAAAATTCTGTAGAAGAATATTATCAGGAATTACAAACTGGCATGATTAGATGTGGTATTGTTGAGGAGAATGAAGCTATGCTTGCACGTTTTCTGGGTGGATTAAATAGAGAGATTCAGACCATTCTAGACTATAAGGAGTATACTAATATCACTCGTTTATTCCATCTTGCTTGTAAAGCTGAACGTGAAGTGCAGGATCGACAAGCATTGGCGCGGACTAACTTTTCTGCAGGCCGACCTTCATCATGGACACCGCGTGCATCTTCTACTTCAACTGCACCAGCACCTCCATCAGGTGCCACCTCCAGCCGTGATACAAGAAAACAGGCACAACCACCATTATCTGCCAAGAGCGCACCTGCGGGGCCTACACAGCGTTCTTCTTCTTCCATAGCATCAACAGGGCACAGAAGTGATATTATTTGTCGTCGTTGTAAGGGAGGAGGTCATTATGCGAGAGAATGCAAATCTCCGCGTGTGATGATTGCTACCGCGGATGGTGGATATGAGTCCGCTAGTGACTATGATGAGGAGACTTTGGCTCTTATTACACGTGAAGAACATGGTGGAGATGATTCTGATAATGAGACGCAATACATGGCTCCGGAAGACGCTGACAGGTATGAATGTTTAGTTGCTCAACGTGTTTTGAGTATGCAGATCACAAAAGCTGAGCAAAATCAGAGGCACAATTTGTTCCATACCAAGGGAGTTGTGAAGGAACGTTCTGTGCGCATCATAATAGACGGAGGGAGCTGCAACAACTTGGCTAGCATGGAGATGGTGGAGAAGCTTTCTCTCACCACAAGACCACATCCACATCCTTACTACATCCAATGGTTCAACAACAGCGGCAAGGTTAAGGTAACACGTACTGTTCGTGTGCATTTTAGTATCTCTACATATGCTGATTATGTTGATTGTGATGTGGTACCTATGCAAGCATGTTCCTTATTACTTGGTAGACCATGGCAATTTGATAAAAATTCTGTACACCATGGTAGAAACAATCACTATACTCTTGTTCATAAGGATAAAAATATTACTTTGCTTCCTATGACTCCTGATTCCATTTTGAAAGATGATATTAATAGAGCTAATAAAGCACAACAGGAGAAGAATAAGAGTGAAAATCAGATTGTGGCAAAAGAATTTGAGCAACAAATGAAGCCTAATAATAAACCATCTAGTGTTGCTTCTGAAATTAAATTGAAAAGTGCATGTTTATTTGCCACCAAATTTGATATTGATGAGCTAGATTTCAGCAAATCTGTTTGCTATGCTTTTGTGTGCAAAGAGGCATTATTTTCATTCGAGAACGTGCCTTCCTCTTTGCCTCCTGCTGTCACTAACATTTTGCAGGAGTTCGCTGACGTTTTTCCACAAGACGTGCCACCGGGATTACCACCTATTCGAGGGATTGAGCATCAGATTGACTTAATTCCCGGTGCTTCACTGCCAAACCGTGCACCATACCGTACCAATCCAGAGGAGACGAAGGAGATTATGCGTCAAGTACAAGAGCTTCTCGACAAAGGTTATATACGCGAATCCCTTAGTCCTTGTGCTGTTCCTATTATTCTAGTGCCGAAAAAGGATGGTACATCACGTATGTGTGTTGATTGTAGAGGCATTAATACTATTACTATTCGTTATCGTCATCCTATTCCTAGGCTAGATGATATGCTTGATGAATTGAGTGGCTCTACAATATTCTCCAAAGTTGATTTGCGTAGTGGCTACCATCAAATTCGTATGAAATTGGGAGATGAATGGAAAACAGCATTTAAAACTAAGTTTGGATTATATGAGTGGTTAGTCATGCCTTTTGGGTTAACTAATGCACCTAGTACTTTCATGAGATTAATGAACGAAGTTTTACGTGCTTTCATTGGACGATTTGTGGTAGTTTACTTTGATGACATATTGATTTATAGCAGATCTTTGGAAGAACATTTGGAACATTTACGTGCTGTTTTTATTGCTCTACGTGATGCACGTTTGTTTGGTAACCTTGGGAAGTGCACCTTTTGCACCGACCGAGTATCTTTTCTTGGCTATGTTGTTACTCCACAGGGAATTTAAGTTGATAAAGCCAAGATTGAAGCTATTGAGAGTTGGCCGCAGCCCAAAACGGTCACACAAGTGAGGAGTTTTCTTGGCCTCGCTGGATTCTATAGGCGTTTTGTGAGAGATTTCAGCACCATTGCTGCACCTCTCAATGAGCTTACAAAGAAAGATGTGCCTTTTCTTTGGGGTACCGCACAGGAAGAAGCCTTCACGGTATTGAAAGATAAGTTGTGATGAGGACATGACTACCTTGGATATGACCAAAAATATTGCATATATGCATATTTGTCAGGTGATTTCTAGTGCAAACTATTCAATAATCTATTTATGTTATCCAGAACAAAAATACTTCACACACTTTTGTGTTTTGTCTAATTGCAGGTGTATGGGACATTTGTACAATCCACATATGAAGATAAGGAAGAAAGAGATGTTTATTTGCTGTCCAAAAAGTTCTCTCACGTCACTTTTGGCCCAAGAGAAGATAGAGTCCAAGTCTCTCACGTTCTGGATTCAGATTCGGACTGCACAGACACACCTGACTCAAAACGGACACAAGTTTTTCATACGGACTCCGAATTGGGTGATTCATTTTTTGTTGGAAACTAGATTTCGTGCACTTTCGAACCCAATTGGAATCACCTTCAAATTCGTCCGGAGCGTTGAGTTGTGGACGAAACAATCTGATGCTGCAGCAGAATCCGAGTCAAACTACAAGTCCAAAGGTGTTACATCACCTCCACTTGGGCCCATTGGCCTTGTACGACCTAGATTTAGTTTTAGGCTGCCTTGGGACGTCCTCCCACCTCCTTGGCCGCCACCCCTTGCTCCTATATAAGTAGATCCATCTAGTAGCTTTTCCTTGGGATTTGTTTAGTTAAAAGTTAGCCAACGCAACTTCGTGTACTTCGTTTGTGTCCAACGACCAGACCAAGACCGCTTTCGGATCCCCACCTTTATCAATACTTCATACATATTTGCAATATTCAGATTGCTTTTATCATATTCTTGCTCGTTCTTCGATTGCTTGCAGGAATAGACCTTCGTGGTCAGGTTGATCGTGCACCGGCGTGGTCAATAACCTCTGGAGATTGGTTTAGCGACTGCTAAGGCGCAACGTCGTGCACGTTTGTAGTCGGATCGTCAAAGTCGTCTCCACCAAATCGATAGTTACCATCTCATCGAAAGATCGGGACACCCCGCCTCTATCATCCAGCCGTGATACAAGAAAACAGGCACAACCACCATTATCTGCCAAGAGCGCACCTGCGGGGCCTGCACAACGTTCTTCTTCTTCCATGGCATCAACAAGGCACACAAGTGATATTATTTGTCGTCGTTGTAAGGGAGGAGGTCATTATGCGAGAGAATGCAAATCTCCGCGTGTGATGATTGCTACCGCGGATGGTGGATATGAGTCTGCTAGTGACTATGATGAGGAGACTTTGGCTCTTATTACACGTGAAGAACATGGTGGAGATGATTCTGATCATGAGACGCAATACATGGCTCCTGAAGACGCTGACAGGTATGAATGTTTAGTTGCTCAACGTGTTTTGAGTGTGCAGATCACACAAGCTGAGCAAAATCAGAGGCACAATTTGTTCCATACCAAGGGAGTTGTGAAGGAACGTTCTGTGCGCGTCATCATAGACGGAGGGAGCTGCAACAACTTGGCTAGCATGGAGATGGTGGAGAAGCTTTCTCTCACCACAAGACCACATCCACATCCTTACTACATCCAATGGTTCAACAACAGTGGCAAGGTTAAGGTAACACGTACTGTTCGTGTGCATTTTAGTATCTCTACATATGCTGATTATGTTGATTGTGATGTGGTACCTATGCAAGCATGTTCCTTATTACTTGGTAGACCATGGCAATTTGATAAAAATTCTGTACACCATGGTAGAAACAATCACTATACTCTTGTTCATAAGGATAAAAATATTACTTTGCTTCCTATGACTCCTGATTCCATTTTGAAAGATGATATTAATAGAGCTAATAAAGCAAAACAGGAGACGAATAAGAGTGAAAATCAGATTGTGGCAAAAGAATTTGAGCAACAAATGAAGCCTAATAATAAACCATCTAGTGTTGCTTCTGAAATTAAATTGAAAAGTGCATGTTTATTTGCCACCAAATCTGATATTGATGAGCTAGATTTCAGCAAATCTCTTTGCTATGCTTTTGTGTGCAAAGAGGCATTATTTTCATTCGAGGACGTGCCTTCCTCTTTGCCTCCTGCTGTCACTAACATTTTGCAGGAGTTCGCTGACGTCTTTCCAC
Source organism: Triticum aestivum (assembly GCF_018294505.1). NCBI lineage: Eukaryota > Viridiplantae > Streptophyta > Magnoliopsida > Poales > Poaceae > Triticum > Triticum aestivum. Next base: position 322,549,568 of record NC_057813.1, on the reverse strand, counting down.
AAGACGTGCCACCGGGATTACCGCCTATTCGAGGGATTGAGCATCAGATTGACTTAATTCCCGGTGCTTCACTGCCAAACCGTGCACCATACCGTACCAATCCAGAGGAGACGAAGGAGATTATGCGTCAAGTACAAGAGCTTCTCGACAAAGGTTATATACGCGAATCCCTTAGTCCTTGTGCTGTTCCTATTATTCTAGTGCCGAAAAAGGATGGTACATCACGTATGTGTGTTGATTGTAGAGGCATTAATAATATTACTATTCGTTATCGTCATCCTATTCCTAGGCTAGATGATATGCTTGATGAATTGAGTGGCTCTACAATATTCTCCAAAGTTGATTTGCCTAGTGGATACCATCAAATTCGTATGAAATTGGGAGATGAATGGAAAACAGCATTCAAAACTAAGTTTGGATTATATGAGTGGTTAGTCATGCCTTTTGGGTTAACTAATGCACCTAGTACTTTCATGAGATTAATGAACGAAGTTTTACGTGCTTTCATTGGACGATTTGTGGTAGTTTACTTTGATGACATATTGATTTATAGCAGATCTTTGGAAGAACATTTGGAACATTTACGTGCTGTTTTTATTGCTCTACGTGATGCACGTTTGTTTGGTAACCTTGGGAAGTGCACCTTTTGCACCGACCGAGTATCTTTTCCTGGCTATGTTGTTACTCCACAGGGAATTGAAGTTGATAAAGCCAAGATTGAAGCTATTGAGAGTTGGCCGCAACCCAAAACGGTCACACAAGTGAGGAGTTTTCTTGGCCTCGCTGGATTCTATAGGCGTTTTGTGAGAGATTTCAGCACCATTGCTGCACCTCTCAATGAGCTTACAAAGAAAGATGTGCCTTTTCTTTGGGGTACCGCACAGGAAGAAGCCTTCTCGGTATTGAAAGATAAGTTGACACATGCTCCTTTACTCCAACTTTCTGATTTTAATAAGACTTTTGAGCTTGAATGTGATGCTAGTGGAATTGGATTAGGCGGTGTGTTATTACAGGATGGCAAACCCGTTGCATACTTTTCTGAAAAATTGAGTGGGCCTAGTCTGAATTATTCTACTTATGATAAAGAATTATATGCTCTTGTTCGGACTTTAGAAACATGGCAACATTATTTATGGCCCAAAGAATTTGTTATACATTCTGATCATGAATCTTTGAAACATATTAAAAGTCAAGCTAAACTGAATCGTAGACATGCTAAATGGGTTGAATTCATTGAGACTTTTCCTTATGTCATTAAACACAAGAAGGGAAAAGAGAATGTTATTGCTGATGCATTGTCTCGCCGCTATACTATGCTTTCACAACTTGACTTCAAAATATTTGGTTTGGAGACCATCAAAGATCAATATGTGCATGATGTTGATTTTAAAGATGTAATGCAGAATTGTAAAGAAGGAAGAATGTGGAACAAGTTCGTCGTTAACGATGGATTTGTGTTTCGTGCTAACAAGCTATGCATTCCAGCTAGCTCCGTTCGTCTTTTGTTGTTGCAGGAGGCACATGGAGGAGGATTAATGGGACACTTTGGCGTGAAGAAGACGGAGGACGTACTTGCTACACATTTCTTTTGGCCAAAGATGAGACGGGATGTTGAGCGTTTTATTGCTCGATGCACTACATGTCAAAAAGCTAAGTCACGACTCAATCCTCATGGTTTATATATTCCTTTGCCTGTACCTAGTGTTCCTTGGGAGGATATATCTATGGACTTTGTTTTAGGTTTACCTCGAACAAAGAAGGGGAGGGATAGCATATTTGTTGTCGTGGATAGATTCTCGAAAATGGCACACTTTATACCATGTCATAAAAGCGATGATGCTGTTAATGTTGCTGATTTGTTCTTTCGTGAAATTATTCGCTTGCATGGTGTGCCAAATACTATTGTTTCAGATCGTGATACTAAATTTCTTAGCCACTTTTGGAGATATTTATGGGCTAAGTTGGGGACTAAACTGCTTTTTAGTACTACTTGTCACCCCCAAACTGATGGACAAACTGAAGTAGTCAATAGAACGTTGTCTACTATGCTTAGGGCTGTTTTGAAGAATAATAAGAAAATGTGGGAGGAATGCTTGCCTCATATTGAATTTGCTTATAATCGTTCATTGCATTCTACTACTAAGGTGTGCCCTTTTGAAGTTGTGTATGGTTTCCTACCTCGTGCACCTATTGATTTGTTGCCTCTTCCATCTTCGGAGAAGGTTAATTTTGATGCTAAACAACGTGCTGAATTGATTTTAAAAATGCATGAGTTAACTAAGGAAAACATTGAGCGTATGAATGCTAAATATAAACTTGCTGGAGATAAGGGTAGAAAACATGTTGTGTTTGCACCTGGAGATCTTGTTTGGTTACATTTGCGTAAGGACAGATTTCCTGATTTGCGCAAATCAAAGCTAATGCCACGTGCTGATGGTCCCTTTAAGGTGTTAGAGAAAATAAATGATAATGCATATAAACTTGAGCTGCCTGCAGATTTTGGGGTTAGTCCCACTTTTAACATTGCAGATTTGAAGCCTTATTTGGGTGAGGAAGATGAGTTTCCGTCGAGGACGACTTCATTTCAAGAACGGGAGGATGATGAGGACATCAATACCATTGTTACACCCACAGGCCCTACTGCTACATATACGGGACCAATTACTAGAGCTCGCGCACGCCAATTAAATTATCAGGTACTTTCGTTTCTTGGTAATGATTCTAATGTTCATGAGAATATGATGCTGCCTAAATTGGATACATTTGTTTTGCTTACAAATGAAGGGCCTAGCTTGGAGAAGGATGAACATTGGAGCAAGAACAAGCATGGAGATGATGCCATGCGCAAGGGGAACAAGAACGGAGTTACAAGTGATGATTTGAGGACTTTGAAGCCACCATAATGGGTGCATGAAGCCTTGGACGAAATATACAAGATGCCACTTCATAAATTTCGTCCCGAGGCTATTATAGGTGCTGCGTCACCTTTTTATTGGGCCAGGCCCATGTAATTTCGAAATACATAGGTATAGGCTATTTTTAGAGTCCGTATGTGTGGGGAAACAAGAGATAGGGTTGATTTCGGACCCCTCCACCAAGGGCCACGAAATTCCCCCTCTCTTCCTCCATATATACAGCCCTTAGGGCACCATTTAGACTTTGGATTTTGCTTAGATTAAAAGTTCGCCATAGCTGCAACTTCGCGTACTTTGTTTGTGTTCAACAACCAGACAAAGGCGTCACAGAACCCCACCTTGATCAATAAAGTTTTCATCTTATATTCGCAATATCCAGATTGCAATCTTACTTTCTTGCTTGTTCTTCGTTTGCTCGCAGGAAATAGACCCTCGTGGTCAGGTTGATCGTGCTCCAGCGTGGTCAATAACCTCTCGGATTTGGTTTAGCGATTGCTAAGGCGCGACGTCCTCGCACCTTCGTAGTCGGATCGTCAAAGTCGACTTCCACCAAAGCAATATCCATCATCTCATCGAAAGACGGGACAACTTTGCCTCTATTACTTAGCACTATAAATAGACCTCCTCCTCCCCACTTTGAGGGTTAGTGTTGATTTAGCTCAAGTTAGAGATAGAGCCTCGCTCATCCATCGGATCTCCTCCTCGTGAGAGACGCGGCCTCTTCGGAGTAGATCCTATCGGATTCAAGACCCCCTCGTGGGAAGATCCCTTTGTGGATTCAAGGCCTCCTCACGGAGAAGATCGGTTACCTTTGTATCCTTACCTTTGTTGACTTTGGATCTCGTGTATCTCTGTGTGTTCTTCGATCTAGCACTTGTGTGACCGATTCCTTGTTGGTTGAGTGTTTTCCCTCGTTCCTCCCCGTGATTTCCTCGTGTTCTTCCGCTCGTTCTTCGTGTCTCCCCGTAGGATCCACTCCAAACGTGAAAGATCGACGCTATAGGGTTCCACCCTACATCATCATGGTATCATGAGCCACGTTGATCACGTTTTTGGAGCCCCTACCCTGTGTTTTCTAGTTTGATTTTGTTGTTTTCGTCCTAAATCCGAAAATCCCCGCCAAAAATAGCCCCAATTTTTTTTGTGATTTGTTGGTTTGATGATGTTTTGTTGATTTTGATCCGTGGATTTGCTTGGTTTCAAGTGGATCTAGCATTTCCCCAAGTTTCCCCACCTTCCATCAACGAAATCCCTCAAATTTCGCCCCGAAAATCATCCATTTCCGCCCAAAAATTCGTCCCCGAGAGGAAATCCCGAGCAGTTTGACCTGCCCGGATCATCCGGACCTTCTCCCGGATCATCCGGACACCTCCCGGATCAGCTGGACCCTCTCCCAGACGTCCGGATGCCCCACGCACCCAGAAAACAGAACCGGAGCTGACGAACCCGGATCATCCGGATGTACACCCGGATCATCCGGACCTAGCCCGGATCATCCGGACCTCCTCCCGGATGTCCGGTTAACCCTGACACTGACTCGGCTGAAATCTTGTTTTGGCCGTAACTAATTCATCCAAACTCCGTTTTTTACGTTCTTTAGCTCGTTTTGAAGCTATTGACATCCCCTATCCCACAAAAATACCACCAACATCATCTGAAATTGGGCAACTTTGCCTAGGCCCTCCACCATATCATCCGCATTACCACCACCGACTTCCGCAACCTAACCCATTTTGTTCCCCATTGCATATGTGGTTGTTTGAGTTGTTACTAGAGTCTCCTAAGGTGTTTCGGCTACTTAGGGACAATTGCTTCTGATGAGGACATGACTACCTCGGATATGACCAAAAATATTGCATACATGCATATTTGTCAGGTGATTTCTAATGCAAACTATTCAATAGTCTATTTATGTTATCCAGAACAAAAATACTTCACACACTTTTGTGTTTTGTCTAATTGCAGGTGTATGGGACATTTGTACAATCCACATATGAAGATAAGGGAAAAGGAGATGTTTAGGCTGTGTTCAAAAAGTCCTCTCATGTCACTTTTGGGCCAAGAGAACATAGAGTCCAAGTCTCTCACGTTCTGGATTCAGATTCGGACTGCACAGACATACCTGACTCAAAACGCCAACAACTTTCTCATACGGACTCCGAATTGGGTGATTCTTTTTTTGTTGGAAACTAGATTTCGTGCTCTTTCCATCCCAATTGGATTCACCTTCAAATTCGTCCGCAGTGTTGAGTTACGGACGAAACAATCTGACGTTGCAGCAGAATCCGAGTCAAACTACAAGCCCAAAGGTGTTGCATCACCTCCACTTGGGCCCATGAGCCTTGTACGACCTAGGGTTAGTTTTAGGCTGCCTTAGGACGTCCTCCCACCTCCTTGGCCGCCACCCCTTGCTCCTATATAAGTAGATCCATCTAGTAGCTTTTTCTTTGGGATTTGTTTAGTTAAAAGTTAGCCATTGCAACTTCGTGTACTTCATTTGTGTCCAACGACCAGACCAAGACCGCTTACGGATCCCCACCTTTATCAATACTTCATCTATATTCGCAATATTCAGATTGCATTATCATATTCTTACTTGTTCTTCGATTGCGTGCAGGAATAGACCTTCGTGGTCAGGCTGATCATGCTTCCAGCATCGTCAGTAACCTCAGGAAATTGGTTTAGCGATTGCTAAGGCGCAATGTCGTGCACATTTGTAGTCGGATTGTCAAAGTCGTCTCCACCAAATCGATAGTTATCATCTCATCGAAAGATCGGGACCCTCGCCTTTATCAAGTGGTATCAGTTTTCAGGTTGCTCGGTGAGAATTTCCAGTTTTCCTACATTAGATTTATTTTCTTACCTATTGTCCAAGAAAAATCCACAAAAAAGAGTTAGATCTATTCATCCTTTGTCCAAGCCAGTCTGAGCCTTTGCAATTTTCTTTTCATTGCTTGCATAGTTGAATTATCGGTTGCATCGTCGTGTCGAGTTGCTGGTCTTAGTGTCTAGGTCGTTTAGAGTTTCGAGTTCTGTTCATATTAGTCACGTCGCCGCTGCATCGTTATCCCTTCCGCTGTCCACCATCCATCCATCAATTTCCTCCACGTGCTACCCACCGTTCATTTTCATAATCATAGTTGAGATCGTTCCCATCTTCGCTTGATCCAATCTATATCTTATCTAGTTTGTTTTGGAAAGAGGGAGAGAGAAAAAAAAGGTAGAGAAAAAAAACGAGAGAACAAAAAGTAAAAAAAAGTCAGAGACAAAAAAGAAAGGAAAAGAAAAAAGTGTGAGAAAAAAAAGAGAGGAGAAAAAAAACAAAATTTGGATCTATCTAGACTCAATCTCGTAGTTGAATTCGGATTGGAATCTGTTTTGTGCACTGTTCAGTAAAACAGGCATAACTTCCTCATATGAAGTCTGTTTTGGCTCCGCGAGTATTCAAATGAAAGCTAGCGACGAGCCGCATCTAAATAGTTGCAGAAACTAGTTCAGTATTTGGCACCTCAACATCAGCTTCTAAATAGGTCTACTGCTATTGTGATCTTCACTTATATCTTGCGGTCCAGAGCTACTTCATATCCTTTATTGATGCTGGTTGTGCTACGACGTGACCTCATTAGTGTTCTAGGCTCGCGTCTCTAGTTTGGTCTAGCCTAGGACCAGCACAGTACCGTCGTTGAGCGTTTATTCAACATTGCATCTCTGAATTGATTATTGCTAATCTTTTGCTACCATATATAGCCAACCCAGCTCCACATGTTTCTACATCGTGTATACGTACGTTCCCCTGGCAATCGTTTTACACAATCTTTGGAGTTATTTGACACCGCTGGTTGCCTGTCACCGCCGCATGGTAAGAACTTGTAACATATTGATATTTGCTTTACTATGAGCACTTTACAACCACATCCTAGTAGTTCATAGGAACATTATTCTCGAATTTTGGTTCTTGTTTCTACTAATCATGACAGGTTCCAGAGATAGAAGTTCTTGGATGACGGACACATCTTCACCATCATTTGAGGGTAGATTTAATCCTGCTATTTATCTAGCTTGGGAGCTTGAAGTAGAACAAGTTTTTAGTCACCATGATTTTTCTGAACTTGAGAGAGTACGAGCTACCATTAGAGCATTTACTGGTTTTGCTTCTGTTTGGTGGAGTGTACATTGTAAGAAAAACATTGATAACCAACCCACAACTTGGAAAGTTTTGAAAGCTGTAATGAGACAACAATTTTTTCCTCCTTACTATCGTCGTGAATTGTGTCGCAAATTGGAGCAATTAAAACAAGGCAGTAACACTGTTCATGCTTACTACCAAGAGTTCAAATCTTATATGCATCATTGTGACATAGAAGAATCTGAGGATGATACAATGAATAGATTTTTTGGTGGTTTGAACCATGATATTCAGGCAAGATTTCAGTATATCCTCGTTGCATTACTGGTATGTATGTCCGTGCTTGTACCTTTGAGAGACAAATACAGGAGGATGCATTGGGTGACTACAACAACTACTATTCCAGTTCATGCTCACCACCGCCGGTTGGTTACTCCACTATTGCACCTACTAGAGCAGCCCCTCCTCGGATTGTGAGCGCGATATCATCTCAAGAGTATGGTACATTGTCAACGTCCGTACCTACATCGGCTACATCTCTGTGAGGTAACAGTAAAGGTCTTGATGATATAACTTCACATGAGAATGAAGCATGCCTAGTTAACTTGAATGCATCATGTGTTGAGTTACCTGTTGATTTGAGCACACCACCTATTTTAGAGACTCTTTTTACTGTCATGAATGCGTCATGTGATCAAACAACTAAAATATCAACAATTTTGAGTGCACCCATTGAATTAACTGTTGATGCAAAAGAACCAATGTTTAATCATTTTGATATGACCTCAAATCTTGATGATGATTCTGTGTCCAATGACTTATTGCATGTTTGCTTATTTAAGCATGTTGTAGCATGTAAATTTGATGCAAGTAAGGTTTATTCATCGAAGTTAGGATGGTTTAATGATGAACATTGCCAATCTTTTGAAGTGAATAAGAGCTTCATTTATATGTGCAAACTGAGTTGCAATATTTTCATGCCTTCTACTTCTTGTGATAATTTTTTGGCTTTAGATTTTATGAACAATGAAAGTTAATCATGTATACATGTGACATATGTGCAAAAATCAAGGGAAGTTAAAATGGATGACATATACATATACAACGTGTACACCTTGTCTCTTTTGTTAGCCACATTTCAGATTAAGCAATGCCGAGGACGGCTTTGTTTTCAAAAACGGGAGGATGATGAGGACCTAACTACCTCGGATATGACCAAAAATATTGCATACATGCATATTTGTCAGGTGATTTCTAATGCAAACTATTCAATAGTCTATTTATGTTATCCAGAACAAAAATACTTCACACACTTTTGTGTTTTGTCTAATTGCAGGTGTATGGGACATTTGTACAATCCACATATGAAGATAAGGGAAAAGGAGATGTTTAGGCTGTGTTCAAAAAGTCCTCTCACGTCACTTTTGGGCCAAGAGAAGATAGAGTCCAAGTCTCTCACGTTCTGGATTCAGATTTTGACTGCATAGACATACCTGACTCAAAACGCCAACAACTTTTTCATACGGACTTCGAATTGGGTGATTCGTTTTTTGTTGGAACTAGATTTCGTGCTCTTTCCATCCCAACTGGATTCACCTTCAAATTCGTCCGCATCGTTGAGTTACGGACGAAACAATCTGACGTTGCAGCAGAATCCGAGTCAAACTACAAGCCCAAAGGTGTTGCATCACCTCCACTTGGGCCCATGAGCCTTGTACGACCTAGGGTTAGTTTATGTTGCCTTGGGACGTCCTCCCACCTCCTTGGCCGCCACCCCTTGCTCCTATATAAGTAGATCCATCTAGTAGCTTTTTCCTTGGAATTTGTTTAGTTAAAAGTTAGCCATTGCAACTTCGTGTACTTCGTTTGTGTCCAACGACCAGACCAAGACCGCTTACGGATCCCCACCTTTATCAATACTTCATCTATATTCGCAATATTCAGATTGCATTATCATATTCTTGCTTGTTCTTCGATTGCGTGCAGGAATAGACCTTCGTGGTCAGGCTGATCATGCTTCCAGCATCGTCAGTAACCTCGGGAGATTGGTTTAGCGATTGCTAAGGCGCAATGTCGTGCACGTTTGTAGTCGGATTGTCAAAGTCGTCTCCACCAAATCGATAGTTATCATTTCATCGAAAGATCGGGACCCTCGCCTTTATCAAGTGGTATCAGTTTTTAGGTTGCTCGGTGAGAATTTCTTGTTTTCCTAGATTAGATTTATTTTCTTACCTATTGTCCAAGAAAAATCCACAAAAAAGAGTTAGATCTATTCATCCTTTGTCCAAGCCAGTCTGAGCCTTTGCAATTTTCTTTTCATTGCTTGCATAGTTGAATTATCGGTTGCATCGCCGTGTCGAGTTGCTGGTCTTAGTGTCTAGATCGTTTAGAGTTTCGAGTTCTGTTCACATTAGTCACGTCGCCGCTGCATCGTTATCCCTTCCGCTGTCCACCACCCATCCATCAATTTCCTCCACGTGCTACCCACCGTTCATTGTCATAATCATAGTTGAGATCGTTCCCATCTTCGCTTGATCCAATCTACATCTTATCTAGTTTGTCTTGGAAAGAGGGAGAGAGAAAAAAAAGATAGAGAAAAAAACGAGAGAGAAAAAAGTAAAAAAAAAAGTCAGAGACAAAAAAGAAAGGAAAAGAAAAAAATTGTGAGAAAAAAAAGAGAGGAGAAAAAAAACAAAATTCGGATCTATCTAGACTCAATCTCATAGTTGAATTCGGATTGGAATCTGTTTTGTGCACTGTTCAGTAAAACAGGCATAACTTCCTCATATGAAGTCTGTTTTGGCTCCGCGAGTACTCAAATGAAAGCTAGCGACGAGCTGCATCTAAATAGTTGCAGAAGCTAGTTCAGTATTTGGCACCTCAACATCAGCTTCTAAATAGGTCTACTGCTATTGTGATCTTCACTTATATCTTGCGGTCCAGAGCTACTTCATATCCTTTATTGATGTTAGTTGTGCTACGACGTGACCTCATTAGTGTTCTAGGCTCGCGTCTCTTGTTTGGTCTAGCCTAGGACCAGCACAGTACCGTCGTTGAGCGTTTATTCAACATTGCATCTCTGAATTGATTATTGCTAATCTTTTGCTACCATATATAGCCAACCCAGCTCCACATGTTTCTACACCGTGTATACGTACGTTCCCCTGGCAATCGTTTTACACAATCTTCGGAGTTATTTGACACCGCTGGTTGCCTGTCACCACCTGCCGCATGGTAAGAACTTGTAAGATATTGATATTTGCTTTACTATGAGCACTTTACAACCACATCCTAGTAGTTCATAGGAACATTATTCTCGAATTTTGGTTCTTGTTTCTACTAATCATGACAGGTTCCAGAGATAGAAGTTCTTGGATGACGGACACATCTTCACCATCATTTGAGGGTAGATTTAATCCTGCTATTTATCTAGCTTGGGAGCTTGAAGTAGAACAAGTTTTTAGTCACCATGATTTTTCTGAACTTGAGAGAGTACGAGCTACCATTAGAGCATTTACTGGTTTTGCTTCTGTTTGGTGGAGTGTACATTGTAAGAAAAACATTGATAACCAACCCACAACTTGGAAAGTTTTGAAAGCTGTAATGAGACAACAGTTTTTTCCTCCTTACTATCGTCGTGAATTGTGTCGCAAATTGGAGCAATTAAAACAAGGCAGTAACACTGTTCATGCTTACTACCAAGAGTTCAAATCTTATATGCATCATTGTGACATAGAAGAATCTGAGGATGATACAATGAATAGATTTTTTGGTGGTTTGAACCATGATATTCAGGCAAGATTTCAGTATATCCTCGTTGCATTACTGGTATGTATGTCCGTGCTTGTACCTTTGAGAGACAAATACAGGAGGATGCATTGGGTGACTACAACAACTACTATTCCAGTTCATGCTCACCACCGCCGGTTGGTTACTCCACTATTGCACCTACTAGAGCAGCCCCTCCTCGGATTGTGAGCGCAATATCATCTCAAGAGTATGGTACATTGTCAACGTCCGTACCTACATCGGCTACATCTCTGTGAGGTAACAGTAAAGGTCTTGATGATATAACTTCACATGAGAATGAAGCATGCCTAGTTAACTTGAATGCATCATGTGTTGAGTTACCTGTTGATTTGAGCACACCACCTATTTTAGAGACTCTTTTTACTGTCATGAATGCGTCATGTGATCAAACAACTGAAATATCAACAATTTTGAGTGCACCCATTGGATTAACTGTTGATGCAAAAGAACCAATGTTTAATCATTTTGATATGACCTCTAATCTTGATGATGATTCTGTGTCCAATGACTTATTGCATGTTTGCTTATTTAAGCATGTTGTAGCATGTAAATTTGATGCAAGTAAGGTTTATTCATCGAAGTTAGGATGGTTTAATGATGAACATTGCCAATCTTTTGAAGTGAATAAGAGCTTCATTTATATGTGCAAACTGAGTTGCAATATTTTCATGCCTTCTACTTCTTGTGATAATTTTTTGGCTTTAGATTTTATGAACAATGAAAGTTACTCATGTATACATGTGACATATGTGCAAAAATCAAGGGAAGTTAAAATGGATGACATATACATATACAACGTGTACACCTTGTCTCTTTTGTTAGCCACATTTCAGATTAAGCAATGCCGAGGACGGCTTTGTTTTCAAAAACGGGAGGATGATGAGGACATGACTACCTCAGATATGACCAAAAATATTGCATACATGCATATTTGTCAGGTGATTTCTAATGCAAACTATTCAATAGTCTGTTTATGTTATCCAGAACAAAAATACTTCACACACTTTTGTGTTTTGTCTAATTGCAGGTGTATGGGACATTTGTACAATCCACATATGAAGATAAGGGAAAAGGAGATGTTTAGGCTGTGTTCAAAAAGTCCTCTCACGTCACTTTTGGGCCAAGAGAAGATAGAGTCCAAGTCTCTCACGTTCTGGATTCAGATTCGGACTGCATAGACATACCTGACTCAAAACGCCAACAACTTTTTCATACGGACTCCGAATTGGGTGATTCGTTTTTTGTTGGAACTAGATTTCGTGCTCTTTCCATCCCAACTGGATTCACCTTCAAATTCGTCCGCAGCGTTGAGTTACGGACGAAACAATCTGACGTTGCAGCAGAATCCGAGTCAAACTACAAGCCCAAAGGTGTTGCATCACCTCCACTTGGGCCCATGAGCCTTGTACGACCTAGGGTTAGTTTATGTTGCCTTGGGACGTCCTCCCACCTCCTTGGCCGCCACCCCTTGCTCCTATATAAGTAGATCCATCTAGTAGCTTTTTCCTTGGGATTTGTTTAGTTAAAAGTTAGCCATTGCAACTTCGTGTACTTCGTTTGTGTCCAACGACCAGACCAAGACCGCTTACGGATCCCCACCTTTATCAATACTTCATCTATATTCGCAATATTCAGATTGCATTATCATATTCTTGCTTGTTCTTCGATTGCGTGCAGGAATAGACCTTCGTGGTCAGGCTGATCATGCTTCCAGCATCGTCAGTAACCTCGGGAGATTGGTTTAGCGATTGCTAAGGCGCAATGTCGTGCACGTTTGTAGTCGGATTGTCAAAGTCGTCTCCACCAAATCGATAGTTATCATTTCATCGAAAGATCGGGACCCTCGCCTTTATCAAGTGGTATCAGTTTTCAGGTTGCTCGGTGAGAATTTCTAGTTTTCCTAGATTAGATTTATTTTCTTACCTATTGTCCAAGAAAAATCCACAAAAAAGAGTTAGATCTATTCATCCTTTGTCCAAGCCAGTCTGAGCCTTTGCAATTTTCTTTTCATTGCTTGCATAGTTGAATTATCGGTTGCATCGCTGTGTCGAGTTGCTGGTCTTAGTGTCTAGATCGTTTAGAGTTTCGAGTTCTGTTCACATTAGTCACGTCGCCGCTGCATCGTTATCCCTTCCGCTGTCCACCACCCATCCATCAATTTCCTCCACGTGCTACCCACCGTTCATTGTCATAATCATAGTTTAGATCGTTCCCATCTTCGCTTGATCCAATCTACATCTTATCTAGTTTGTTTTGGAAAGAGGGAGAGAGAAAAAAAAGATAGAGAAAAAAACGAGAGAAAAAAAAGTAAAAAAAAAAGTCAGAGACAAAAAAGAAAGGAAAAGAAAAAAAGTGTGAGAAAAAAAAGAGAGGAGAAAAAAAACAAAATTCGGATCTATCTAGACTCAACCTCGTAGTTGAATTCGGATTGGAATCTGTTTTGTGCACTGTTCAGTAAAACAGGCATAACTTCCTCATATGAAGTCTGTTTTGGCTCCGCGAGTACTCAAATGAAAGCTAGCGACGAGCCGCATCTAAATAGTTGCAGAAGCTAGTTCAGTATTTGGCACCTCAACATCAGCTTCTAAATAGGTCTACTGCTATTGTGATCTTCACTTATATCTTGCGGTCCAGAGCTACATCATATCCTTTATTGATGCTAGTTGTGCTACGACATGACCTCATTAGTGTTCTAGGGTCGCGTCTCTAGTTTGGTCTAGCCTAGGACCAGCACAGTACCGTCGTTGAGCATTTATTCAACATTGCATCTCTGAATTGATTATTGCTAATCTTTTACTACCATATATAGCCAACCCAGCTCCACATATTTCTACACCGTGTATACGTACGTTCCCTTGGCAATCGTTTTACACAATCTTCGGAGTTATTTGACACCGCTGGTTGCCTGTCACCACCTGCCGCATGGTAAGAACTTGTAAGATATTGATATTTGCTTTACTATGAGCACTTTACAACCACATCCTAGTAGTTCATGGGAACATTATTCTCGAATTTTGGTTCTTGTTTCTACTAATCATGACAGGTTCCAGAGATAGAAGTTCTTGGATGACGGACACATCTTCACCATCACGAGAGTTGGGACAACACACACAAGCATATGGTCAGGTTATCTCTTTACCATCATTTGAGGGTAGATTTAATCCTGCTATTTATCTAGCTTGGGAGCTTGAAGTAGAACAAGTTTTTAGTCACCATGATTTTTCTGAACTTGAGAGAGTACGAGCTACCATTAGAGCATTTACTGGTTTTGCTTCTGTTTGGTGGAGTGTACATTGTAAGAAAAACATTGATAACCAACCCACAACTTGGAAAGTTTTGAAAGCTGTAATGAGACAACAATTTTTTCCTCCTTACTATCGTCGTGAATTGCGTCGCAAATTGGAGCAATTAAAACAAGGCAGTAACACTGTTCATGCTTACTACCAAGAGTTAAAATCTTATATGCATCATTGTGACATAGAAGAATCTGAGGATGATACAATGAATAGATTTTTTGGTGGTTTGAACCATGATATTCAGGCAAGATTTCTGTATATTCCTCGTTGCATTACTGGTATGTATTTCCGTGCTTGTACCTTTGAGAGACAAATACAGGAGGATGCATTGGGTGACTACAACAACTACTATTCCAGTTCATGCTCACCACCGCCGGTTGGTTACTCCACTATTGCACCTACTAGAGCAGCCCCACCTCGGATTGTGAGCGCAATATCATCTCAAGAGTATGGTACATTGTCAACGTCCGTACCTACATCAGCTACATCTCTGCGAGGTAACAGTAAAGGTCTTGATGATATAACTTCACATGAGAATGAAGCATGCCTAGTTAACTTGAATGCATCATGTGTTGAGTTACCTGTTGATTTGAGCACACCACCTATTTTAGAGACTCTTTTTACTGTCATGAATGCGTCATGTGATCAAACAACTGAAATATCAACAATTTTGAGTGCACCCATTGGATTAACTGTTGATGCAAAAGAACCAATGTTTAATCATTTTGATATGACCTCTAATCTTGATGATGATTCTGTGTCCAACGACTTATTGCATGTTTGCTTATTTAAGCATGTTGTAGCATGTAAATTTGATGCAAGTAAGGTTTATTCATCGAAGTTAGGATGGTTTAATGATGAACCTTGCCAATCTTTTGAAGTGAATAAGAGCTTCATTTATATGTGCAAACTGAGTTGCAATATTTTCATGCCTTCTACTTCTTGTGATAATTTTTTGGCTTTAGATTTTATGAACAATGAAAGTTACTCATGTATACATGTGACATATGTGCAAAAATCAAGGGAAGTTAAAATGGATGACATATACATATACAACATGTACACCTTGTCTCTTTTGTTAGCCACATTTCAGATTAAGCAATGCCGAGGACGGCTTTGTTTTCAAAAAGGGGAGGATGATGAGGACATGACTACCTCGGATATGACCAAAAATATTGCATACATGCATATTTGTCAGGTGATTTCTAATGCAAACTATTCAATAGTCTATTTATGTTATCCAGAACAAAAATACTTCACACACTTTTGTGTTTTGTCTAATTGCAGGTGTATGGGACATTTGTACGATCCACATATGAAGATAAGGGAAAAGGAGATGTTTAGGCTGTGTTCAAAAAGTCCTCTCACGTCACTTTTGGGCCAAGAGAAGATAGAGTCCAAGTCTCTCACGTTCTGGATTCAGATTCGGACTGCACAGACATACCTGACTCAAAACGCCAACAACTTTTTCATACGGACTCCGAATTGGGTGATTCGTTTTTTTGTTGGAAACTAGATTTCGTGCTCTTTCCATCCCAATTGGATTCACCTTCAAATTCGTCCGCAGCGTTGAGTTACGGACGAAACAATCTGACGTTGCAGCAGAATCCGAGTCAAACTACAAGCCCAAAGGTGTTGCATCACCTCCACTTGGGCCCATGAGCCTTGCACGACCTAGGGTTAGTTTTAGGCTGGCTTGGGACGTCCTCCCACCTCCTTGGCCGCCACCCCTTGCTCCTATATAAGTAGATCCATCTAGTAGCTTTTTCCTTGGGATTTGTTTAGTTAAAAGTTAGCCATTGCAACTTCGTGTACTTCGTTTGTGTCCAACGACCAGACCAAGACCGCTTACGGATCCCCACCTTTATCAATACTTCATCTATATTCGCAATATTCAGATTGCATTATCATATTCTTGCTTGTTCTTCGATTGCGTGCAGGAATAGACCTTCGTGGTCAGGCTGATCATGCTTCCAGCATCGTCAGTAACCTCGGGAGATTGGTTTAGCGATTCCTAAGGCGCAATGTCGTGCACATTTGTAGTCGGATTGTCAAAGTCGTCTCCACCAAATCGATAGTTATCATCTCATCGAAAGATCGGGACCCTCGCCTTTATCAGCTTCTTCATCAACCACCACCACCACTTCCGCATCAACTCCAACTGATAGGGGCAAAGGTGTCCCGTCTTTCGATGAGATGATGGATTTCGCTTTGGTGGAAGTCGACTTTGACGATCCGACTACGGACGTGCGAGGACGTCGTGCCTTAGCAATCGCTAAACCAACTCTGAGAGGTTATTGACCACGCCGGAGCACGATCAACCTGGCCACGAGGGTCTGTTTCCTGCGAGCAAATGAAGAACAAGCAAGAAACTAAGATTGCAATCTAGATATTGCGAATATAAGATGAAAGCTTTATTGATCAAGGTGGGGTTCTGTGACGCCTTTGTCTAGTCGTTGAACACAAACGAAGTACGCGAAGTTGCAGTTATGGCGAACTTTTAATCTAAACAAAACCCAAAGTCTAAACGGTGCCCTAAGGGCTGTATATATGGAGGAAGAGAGGGGGAATTTCGTGGCCCTTGGTGGAGGGGTCCGAAATCAACCCTATCTCTTGTTTCCCCACACATACGGACTCTAAAAATAGCCTATACTTATGTATTTCGAAATTACATGGGCCTGGCCCAATAAAAAGGTGACGCAGCACCTATAATAGCCTCGGGACGAAATTTATGAAGTGGCATCTTGTATATTTCGTCCATGGCTTCATGCACCCATTATGGTGGCTTCAAAGTCCTGAAATCATCACTTGTAACTCCGTTCTTGTTCTTGCTCCAATGTTCATCCTTCTCCAAGCTAGGCCCTTCATTTGTAAGCAAAACAAATGTATCCAATTTAGGCAGCATCATATTCTCATGAACATTAGAATCATTACCAAGAAACGAAAGTACCTGGTAATTTAGTTGGTGTGCACGAGCTCTAGTAATTGGTCCAGTATGTATAGCAGCAGGGGCAGTGGGTGTAACAATTGTATTGATGTCCTCATCATCCTCCCCTTCTTGAAATGAAGTCGTCCTCGACGGAAGTTCACCTTCCTCACCCAAATAAGGCTTCAAATCTGCAATGTTAAAAGTGGGACTAACCCCAAAATCTGCGGGCAGCTCAAGTTTATATGCATTATCATTTATTTTCTCTAACTCCTTAAAGGGACCATCAGCACGTGGCATTAACTTTGATTTGCGCAAATCAGGAAATCTATCCTTACGCAAATGTAACCAAAGAAGATCTCCAGGTGCAAACACAACATGTTTTCTACCCTTATCTCCAGCAAGTTTATATTTAGCATTCATACGCTCAATGTTTTCCTTAGTTAACTCATGCATTTTTAAAATCAATTCAGCACGTTGTTTAGCATCAAAGTTAACCTTCTCCGAAGATGGAAGAGGCAACAAATCAATAGGTGCACGAGGTAGGAAACCATACACAACTTCAAAAGGGCACATCTTAGTAGTAGAATGCAATGAACGATTATAAGCAAATTCAATAAGAGGCAAGCATTCCTCCCACATTTTCTTATTATTCTTCAAAACAGCCCTAAGCATAGTAGACAACGTTCTATTGACTACTTCAGTTTGTCCATCAGTTTGGGGGTGATAAGTAGTACTAAAAAGCAGTTTAGTCCCCAACTTAGCCCATAAACATCTCCAAAAGTGGCTAAGAAATTTAGTATCACGATCTGAAACAATAGTATTTGGCACACCATGCAAGCGAATAATTTCACGAAAGAACAAATCAGCAACATTAACAGCATCATCGCTTTTATGACATGGTATAAAGTGTGCCATTTTCGAGAATCTATCCACGACAACAAATATGCTATCCCTCCCCTTCTTTGTTCGAGGTAAACCTAAAACAAAATCCATAGATATATCCTCCCAAGGAACACTCGGTACAGGCAAAGGCATATATAAACCATGAGGATTGAGTCGTGACTTAGCTTTTTGACATGTAGTGCAGCGAGCAATAAAATGCTCAACATCCCGTCTCATCTTTGGCCAAAAGAAATGTGTAGCAAGTACGTCCTCCGTCTTCTTCACGCCAAAGTGTCCCATTAATCCTCCTCCATGCGCCTCCTGCAACAACAAAAGACGAACGGAGCTAGCTGGAATGCATAGCTTGTTAGCACGAAAAACAAATCCATCGTTAACAACAAACTTGTTCCACATTCTTCCTTCTTTACAATTCTGCATTACATCTTTAAAATTAGCATCATGCACATATTGATCTTTGATGGTCTCCAAACCAAATATTTTGAAGTCAAGTTGTGAAAGCATAGTATAGCAACGAGACAATGCATCAGCAATAACATTTTCTTTTCCCTTCTTGTGTTTAATGACATAAGGGAAAGTCTCAATGAATTCAACCCATTTAGCATGTCTACGATTCAGTTTCGCTTGACTTTTAATATGTTTCAAAGATTCATGATCAGAATGTATAACAAATTCTTTGGGCCATAAATAATGTTGCCATGTTTCTAAAGTCCGAACAAGAGCATATAATTCTTTATCATAAGTAGAATAATTCAGACTAGGCCCACTCAATTTTTCAGAAAAGTATGCAACAGGTTTGCCATCTTGTAATAACACACTTCCTAATCCAATTCCACTAGCATCACATTCAAGCTCAAAAGTCTTATTAAAATCAGGAAGTTGGAGTAAAGGAGCATGTGTCAACTTATCTTTCAATACCGTGAAGGCTTCTTCCTGTGCGGTACCCCAAAGAAAAGGCACATCTTTCTTTGTAAGCTCATTCAGAGGTGCAGCAATGGTGCTGAAATCTCTCACAAAACGCCTATAGAATCCAGCGAGGCCAAGAAAACTCCTCACTTGTGTGACCGTTTTGGGTTGCAGCCAACTCTCAATAGCTTCAATCTTGGCTTTATCAACTTCAATTCCCTGTGGAGTAACAACATAGCCAAGAAAAGATACTCGGTCGGTGCAAAAGGTGCACTTCCCAAGGTTACCAAACAAACGTGCATCACGTAGAGCAATAAAAACATCACGTAAATGTTCCAAATGTTCTTCCAAAGATCTGCTATAAATCAATATGTCATCAAAGTAAACTACCACAAATCGTCCAATGAAAACACGTAAAACTTCGTTCATTAATCTCATGAAAGTACTAGGTGCATTAGTTAACCTAAAAGGCATGACTAACCACTCATATAATCCAAACTTAGTTTTGAATGCTGTTTTCCATTCATCTCCCAATTTCATACGAATTTGATGGTATCCACTACGCAAATCAACTTTGGAGAATATTGTAGAGCCACTCAATTCATCAAGCATATCATCTAGCCTAGGAATAGGATGACGATAACGAATAGTAATATTATTAATGCCTCTACAATCAACACACATACGTGATGTACCATCCTTTTTGGCACTAGAATAATAGGAACAGCACAAGGACTAAGGGATTCGCGTATATAACCTTTGTCGAGAAGCTCTTGTACTTGACGCATAATCTCCTTCGTCTCCTCTGGATTGGTACGGTATGGTGCACGGTTTGGCAGTGAAGCACCGGGAATTAAGTCAATCTGATGCTCAATCCCTCGAATAGGTGGTAATCCCGGTGGCACGTCTTGTGGAAAAACGTCAGCGAACTCCTGCAAAATGTTAGTGACAGCAGGAGGCAAAGAGGAAGGCACGTCCTCGAATGAAAATAATGCCTCTTTGCACACAAAAGCATAGCAAACAGATTTGCTGAAATCTAGCTCATCAATATCAGACTTGGTGGCAAATAAACATGCACTTTTCAATTTAATTTCAGAAGCAACACTAGATGGTTTATTATTAGGCTTCATTTGTTGCTCAAATTCTTTTGCCACAATCTGATTTTCACTCTTATTCTTCTCCTGTTTTGCTTTATTAGCTCTATTAATATCATCTTTCAAAATGGAATCAGGAGTCATAGGAAGCAAAGTAATATTTTTATCCTTATGAACAAGAGTATAGTGATTGTTTCTACCATGGTGTACAGAATTTTTATCAAATTGCCATGGTCTACCAAGTGATAAGGAACATGCTTGCATAGGTACCACATCACAATCAACGTAATCAGCATATGTAGAGATACTAAAATGCACACGAACAGTACGTGTTACCTTAACCTTGCCGCTGTTGTTGAACCATTGGATGTAGTAAGGATGTGGATGTGGTCTTGTGGTGAGAGAAAGCTTCTCCACCATCTCCATGCTAGCCAAGTTGTTGCAGCTCCCTCCGTCTATTATGACGCGCACAGAACGTTCCTTCACAACTCCCTTGGTATGGAACAAATTGTGCCTCTGATTTTGCTCAGCTTGTGTGACCTGCACACTCAAAACACGTTGAGCAACTAAACATTCATACCTGTCAGCGTCTTCAGGAGCCATGTATTGCGTCTCATGATCAGAATCATCTCCACCATGTTCTTCACGTGTAATAAGAGCCAATGTCTCTTCATCATAGTCACTAGCGGACTCATATCCACCATCCGCGGTAGCAATCATCACACGCGGAGATTTGCATTCCCTCGCATAATGACCTCCTCCCTTACAACGATGACAAATAATATCACTTGTGTGCCCTGTTGATGCCATGGAAGAAGAAGAACGCTGTGCAGGACCCGCAGGTGCGCTCTTGGAAGATAATGGTGGTTGTGCCTGTTTTCTTGTATCACGGCTGGAGGTGGCACCGGATGGAGGTGCTGGTGCAGTTGAAGTAGAAGATGCACGTGGTGTCCATGATGAAGGTCGGCCTGCAGAAAAGTTAGTTCGCCCCAATGCTTGTCGATCCTGCACTTCACGTTCAGCTTTACAAGCAAGATGGAATAAACGAGTGATATTAGTATACTCCTTATAGTCTAGAATGGTCTGAATCTCTCTATTTAATCCACCCAGAAAACGTGCAAGCATGATAGAGGCAAAGGTGTCCCGTCTTTCGATGAGATGATGGATATCGCTTTGGTGGAAGTCGACTTTGACGATCCGACTACGAACGTGCGAGGACGTCGCGCCTTAGCAATCGCTAAACCAACTCCGAGAGGTTATTGACCACGCCGGAGCACGATCAACCTGACCACGAGGGTCTGTTACCTGCGAGCAAACGAAGAACAAGCAAGAAACTGAGATTGCAATCTGGATATTGCGAATATAAGATGAAAGCTTTATTGATCAAGGTGGGGTTCTGTGACGCCTTTGTCTGGTCGTTGAACACAAACGAAGTACGCGAAGTTGCAGCTATGGCGAACTTTT
The DNA here is from genome assembly GCF_018294505.1 of Triticum aestivum. Taxonomy (NCBI): domain Eukaryota; kingdom Viridiplantae; phylum Streptophyta; class Magnoliopsida; order Poales; family Poaceae; genus Triticum; species Triticum aestivum. The sequence continues at coordinate 322,528,128 of NC_057813.1, read as the reverse complement.
AATCTAAACAAAACCCAAAGTCTAAACGATGCCCTAAGGGCTGTATATATGGAGGAAGAGGGGGGGAATTTCGTGGCCCTTGGTGGAGGGGTCCGAAATCAACCCTATCTCTTGTTTCCCCACACATACGGACTCTAAAAATAGCCTATACTTATGTATTTCGAAATTACATGGGCCTGGCCCAATAATAAGGTAACGCAGCACCTAAAATAGCCTCGGGACGAAATTTATGAAGTGGCGTCTTGTATATTTCGTCCAAGGCTTCATGCACCCATTATGGTGGCTTCAACGTCCTGAAATCATCACTTGTAACTCCGTTCTTGTTTCCCTTGCGCATGCCATCATCTCCATGCTTGTTCTTGCTCCAATGTTCATCCTTCTCCAAGCTAGGCCCTTCATTTGTAAGCAAAACAAATGTATCCAATTTAGGCAGCATCATATTCTCATGAACATTAGAATCATTACCAAGAAACGAAAGTACCTGGTAATTTAGTTGGCGTGCACGAGCTCTAGTAATTGGTCCAGTATGTATAGCAGCAGGGGCTGTGGGTGTAACAATTGTATTGATGTCCTCATCACACTAGATGGTTTATTATTAGGTTTCATTTGTTGCTCAAATTCTTTTGCCACAATCTTATTTTCACTCTTATTCGTCTCCTGTTTTGCTTTATTAGCTCTATTAATATCATCTTTCAAAATGGAATCAGGAGTCATAGGAAGCAAAGTAATATTTTTATCCTTATGAACAAGAGTATAGTGATTGTTTCTACCATGGTGTACAGAATTTTTATCAAATTGCCATGGTCTACCAAGTAATAAGGAACATGCTTGCATAGGTACCACATCACAATCAACATAATCAGCATATGTAGAGATACTAAAATGCACACGAACAGTACGTGTTACCTTAACCTTGCCGCTGTTGTTGAACCATTGGATGTAGTAAGGATGTGGATGTGGTCTTGTGGTGAGAGAAAGCTTCTCCACCATCTCCATGCTAGCCAAGTTGTTGCAGCTCCCTCCGTCTATTATGACGCGCACAGAACGTTCCTTCACAACTCCCTTGGTATGGAACAAATTGTGCCTCTGAGTTTGCTCAGCTTGTGTGACCTGCACACTCAAAACACGTTGAGCAACTAAACATTCATACCTGTCAGCGTCTTCAGGAGCCATCTATTGCGTCTCATGATCAGAATCATCTCCACCATGTTCTTCACGTGTAATAAGAGCCAATGTCTCCTCATCATAGTCACTAGCGGACTCATATCCACCATCCGCGGTAGCAATCATCACACGCGGAGATTTGCATTCCCTCGCATAATGACCTCCTCCCTTACAACGACGACAAATAATATCACTTGTGTGCCCTGTTGATGCCATGGAAGAAGAAGAACGCTGTGCAGGCCCCGCAGGTGCGCTCTTGGCAGATAATGGTGGTTGTGCCTGTTTTCTTGTATCACGGCTGGAGGTGGCACCGGATGGAGGTACTGGTGCAGTTGAAGTAGAAGATGCACGTGGTGTCCATGATGAAGGTCGGCCTGCAGAAAAGTTAGTTCGCCCCAATGCTTGTCGATCCTGCACTTCACGTTCAGCTTTACAAGCAAGATGGAATAAACGAGTGATATTAGTATACTCCTTATAGTCTAGAATGGTCTGAATCTCTCTATTTAATCCACCCAGAAAACGTGCAAGCATAGCTTCATTCTCCTCAACAATACCACATCTAATCATGCCAGTTTGTAATTCCTGATAATATTCTTGTACAGAATTTTTCCCTTGTCTTAAACGCTGCAATTTTTGAAGCAATTCACGTTGATAATATGGTGGAACCCAACGCGTACGCATAGCAGTTTTCAAAGCAGCCCAAGTAGTTGGAATAGGATATAATCTACAATGTTCAGACCACCATACACATGCAAAACTAGTGAAAGCACAAACAGCAGCAGCAACTCGTCTCTCCTCAGGATAATGTAAACATGTAAATCGTTGTTTAGTTTCTAACTCCCAAGTAAGATATATATCAGGAACATATCTACCCTCAAATGGTGGAATATTCAATTTCAGTTTAGGAATATGGACATCATCTCGTACCTGAGGTGGTGGTGCAGGCCTACCATTACGAATATATACCTGAGGTCGACCTGCTGGTGGTGGTGTAGGTGGCTGCACGTAGTGCTGATTTTGATCAACCTCATCCTCATAATCTCCCACATAATCATCCTCCTCCGCATCAGCAGCAGGAGCCACAGAAGTATCAACAGCAGCACCAACAGTTTGGCCAAACGCAAGAGGAACACGGCTCGCTCGGTGAAGTTCTGTTTCGCGACGTGGAGGTAGTCGTTGTTGTTGTTGTTGGAGAGGTGCGTTAGGTGCAGCGGGTGGTGGTGGTGGAAGACGCGCGAGCAATTCATTAAACTTGTTATCGAGCTTTGTTTCGAACGTCTTCTCCATGCCATCTATCTTCTCCATGGCCTCTTCAAATCTGTTTAGCACATCTTGCACCTGTCCACTCATCATTTGCTGAAATTTATCATGCAATTCCTTATTCGTCATGTTCTCCCAGTCAGTCTCGTCGGCTTGTGATCCTGGCATGGTTAGCAGCAATAGAAACACACAAGAATATGATCCTACAGACTACTAACAAGAGGTGGTGGTGGGTGTCACAAATCCGTCAAGCAAATCTCAAATTCTTACCAGTTCTTACCAAGCAAATCTCAAATTTCGCTCTCTTTTTTTGCGCTGCTCTTTTTTTTGCGAAAAATCACTATAATGACGAGTGTCTCAAAACTCTTCCCAGGTCAAACTGACAGGATGGGCACAAAATTTTTTTGACCATTTTTTTTTCGACTGCCCGGACCCAAAAACTGGAAACGGGTCAAAAAAACTTCCTATAATGGCACCTGTCTCAAAACACTCAGAAACACCTAAAAATAGGATAGCCAGAAATTTTTTCGAAAAATGCGTTTTCGAAAAATTTTGGGCCTAAACGGAGCGTGGTTTCGCGACTATTTTTTTTTGCCGAAACCTACTCCGGCAAGGAAACACGAATCGGAAACTAGATGGATCCCGAAAACAAACCTAATAAGCAAGGAACTCGGATTGGTGGTGGATATATGGTGGTGGTATATGGCAGCGGTGGTGGTAGCGGTGGTAGTATATGGATATGGATCGGTGGTGGTATATGGACACGGATTGGTGGTGGTATATGGATACGGATTCGGAGCGGTGGTGGTAGATGGCAGGGGCGATGATGATGGTGCGGCGGCGGCGTGACAACTTATGACCAGAACTCGAAACTCTAAAAGACTAGACTCTAAGACCAGCAACTAGACCGACGATGCAACCGCAAATTCAACAAAGCAAAACCCTAAAAACATTATGCAAAGGCTCAGATTGGTTCGGATATGATGAACTAACCCTAATTTTTTGTGGCTTTTTCGTGGACTGTAGGTATGAAGAACAGACTCAATCTAAACTACGAAAAATTGTAAAATCTCACCGAGCAACCTGGCTCTGATACCACTTGATAGGGGCAAAGGTGTCCCGTATTTCGATGAGATGATGGATTTCGCTTTGGTGGAAGTCGACTTTGACGATCCGACTACGGACGTGTGAGGACGTCGCGCCTTAGCAATCGCTAAACCAACTCCGAGAGGTTATTGACCACGCCGGAGCACGATCAACCTGACCACGAGGGTCTGTTTCCTGCGAGCAAACGAAGAACAAGCAAGAAACTAAGATTGCAATCTAGATATTGCGAATATAAGATGAAAGCTTTATTGATCAAGGTGGGGTTCTGTGACGCCTTTGTCTGGTCGTTGAACACAAACGAAGTACGCGAAGTTGCAGCTATGGCGAACTTTTAATCTAAACAAAACCCAAAGTCTAAACGGTGCCCTAAGGGCTGTATATATGGAGGAAGAGAGGGGGAATTTCGTGGCCCTTGGTGGAGGGGTCCGAAATCAACCCTATCTCTTGTTTCCCCACACATACGGACTCTAAAAATAGCCTATACTTATGTATTTCGAAATTACATGGGCCTGGCCCAATAAAAAGGTGACGCAGCACCTATAATAGCCTCGGGACGAAATTTATGAAGTGGCATCTTGTATATTTCGTCCATGGCTTCATGCACCCATTATGGTGGCTTCAAAGTCCTGAAATCATCACTTGTAACTCCGTTCTTGTTCTTGCTCCAATGTTCATCCTTCTCCAAGCTAGGCCCTTCATTTGTAAGCAAAACAAATGTATCCAATTTAGGCAGCATCATATTCTCATGAACATTAGAATCATTACCAAGAAACGAAAGTACCTGGTAATTTAGTTGGCGTGCACGAGCTCTAGTAATTGGTCCAGTATGTATAGCAGCAGGGGCAGTGGGTGTAACAATTGTATTGATGTCCTCATCACCAACTTAACCCAATTGTTGTTTGAACTTGTTCGAGTTGTGCCTTGTGTCTCCTAAGGTGTTTCGGCTACTTAGGGATGGCAAATTCAACTCCGACTCGTGTATAGCCCATCATTTCACTTCCACATTGCCAAGTGCAAACCACCACTGCATTTCCGCTACCACCATTTTGACATTTGACGTGTGAGATTTTGAGTTCGCGGTTTTTCCGTTTCCTAAGGTGTTTCGGCTACTTAGGGACGAGTCTCCATCATCTTGGTATCTACATCAACACCGCTACTCATCATCGTCGGACGGTAACCTCCATATCATCTTGGTATCATGGTATCCCTCCATTGTATATTCCCTTGCTATTGCATTGTTAACCCCTAGCCTTACTTTTGCGTCGCTTGCCTATCGAGACTAGCCATTTGAGTATTGCCGGCAACGTTACTTGTGCACATTAGTGATCATACTTCCCATAGCATACATACCATATCATCGTGGTGCACATATTGCTATCATATCTTGTGTCACAAATTTGTTCCCGCATATACACAATTGCTATCTTGGTTTGTGCATTGTGCAAAGTGGCCATAGAAAAAAAAGAAGAAATAAAGCTTTTAAGCAAAAGAGAAAGAGAGCAAAGAAGCTTGTAAGCAAGTGCCATAGCATCATACCACATTGCATATAAGATTGTCATATCCGATCATCTTGGATCATCTTGAGAGAAACACCGGGAACCATACATACATAGCATACTTGGGATAGAAAGTTTATCCATTTTGCATCTTATAGGTTGTGCACAAGTGTCGTATCCGCCCATTGAGCAATCGTGCTAGCGTCTCTCTTGAGTTGTGCAACACGAGCATTTTCCGTGGATTCCACATTTTGTGCTCATTCCTTGGTTGCACGACCCCATTTATCTATCCGTGTGTGCGTTTCCGTGTGCCTTCCATATTGCTATCGGTCTACTTGTTTCACTTGCGAATTTGTGAATCTCTTTCAACATTATTGACTCTTGCTAACATTTTGCATTAAATTTTTGTGCCACTATCCTCACCGAGCTCCACTATAAGCTTTACTTGTGTAGGTGTGAGAACCAACAAGGATTGGTACCAATAGTGCTATTTCATTGTCCGCATTTGAGTGAACTTGATTCATTGTCAACATCGGTCAAGGTACATTGGTATAAGTTCTTCTCTTTCTCCCACTCATATTTGCTCGAGTCTTGTGATGGATAGGCAAGGCATTTCCTCTCCGGTCCTCGACAACAACGACGGCGTGAACAACTACATAACCAAAGCGTCTATCTTCGATCTACAATGACAAGTGCAAGGCACACAATCAAGATTGCGAGAGCGCATCAAGAACATCTCGATCGACATTCATCACTCCAAAGCAAGGAGAAGGGACTACTTCGACAAGAAGCTTGCCGCACATAAAGAGGAGCAAGATGCAAGGATGGAGGAGATTAGGGCCTTGATCAAGTCTTCTTCCACTTCATCATCCTCAAGACGACGACGTTCAAGCCACAAGTCTTTGGAGCGCAAAAAAGATGCAAGTGCAAATCGTCCTCGTCCACATCTACATGGCGACCACCATCACGTTCATGATCAACATCGTCATGAAGGGCAAGTCACCTCCAAGCATCATGTGCACGACGACGATGAACGCCTTCGAGCTCAAGCGCAACAACGATACCATCATCATGAAGATGCTCCACAAGCACAAATGCACAAGTCCCAACACGCCAAGTCGAAGCTTCATGAGCATAAAAGAAGACCGCGAGACGACCACCACCAAGACGGCGCTACGGCTACATCAACCACTTCGGCATCTTCGCCAAGTGTTCTTAAGGCATCTTCGCCTATGGACGTACGGCATCTTCGCCTACTTCCCACAAGTACGCCTACAACGACTTCATCAAGTCCAAGGCGACTACATAAAAGTGAGGGTGACACTTCCATCTTCGGAAGCCCCCCAAGGAAGATGGCCGAGCATGGGAAATTCCCTACGGTCATGGAGACGAGCTACGAGGTGCCACATCATATGGGCCTCCAACACCAAGACGGTGACAAGACGGTTGAGCAAGGGCCATCCCCTTCGACCACGGCGACAAGCGCGAACCTCTTCAACACCATGAAGACGGCGCCCACATTAGACTCATACTCCGAGTCAAGCTACGCGACCGTGCATGGAGACATTTGCACCTACACCTCTCCGGCACCCACATATGAAGAGATGCCCAAAGTGCCATGTGAGGAGAGCCACCACCACATGAGTGACATGAGTGACTCCACCATACGTGACATTGAGAGCATTTCCTATGAGAGGATGAGTGTGATCACCACTAGCCCCACACATGAGAGCATGCAACACATCCTATGTGAGGTTGAGAGCCATTTGAGTGACTCCACCTACCATACGAGTGAGAGCATCCTTGAGGGAGTGAGTGAGCCACAACACTTAGTGAGTGAGGTAGTTGACACAGCATGTGAGGCCACTATGATTTCTAATGACTTAACCTCTACCCCTAGTATGTTTTCTTCTTTGGTGCTAGGTCTCCTACATGACGACATGCCTATCCTCGACGAGTCCATCCCTCCAATGGAAACACCGATGGCCATGGTGGATGATGATACACCCCCCACATGGTTCCATCAACATGAAGATGACAACGAAACGATCTTCAACACCTCACCTACAACACATGAGCGATGCTCCAAAGGTAACATAGGTGATGGTGCTTCTCTTGTCCCACTAGTGGACGCTCTTGACAATGATTGCTCCCATGATGTTGACCCACCTATTACCATGCTTCATGTTAGTGAGACTTCTTCATGCCTTGACTTGCCTATTTATGATGAATATGATGATGAGCATGTTGAGTCGCCTAGTTGTGATGCTATGCTCCATAGGATATCATGTGAAAATTCTTTTGGTCACATCATGTTTGACAACCCACTGAACTTGTCATATGCTATGAGTGAGATCTCCCATATTGCTTCATTTCAATCTCAACATAGTAACTATGCATGCCCCATTAAGATCAATCCCATTTGCACTTATGGCATAGATGACGAGGTGATGGTCATTGGCTTTTGCTTCTCTTGTGATGATATTGCCATGCTTCCTTTACATGATTTGTGCAATTCATCTACTATGCCATGCCATGATCACATTGAACCAAATATGCATTGTTTTGGATGTTGTCAATATTCTCCATGTGATGTTTCCATTAATGCTCATGAGGAGACCCCCATAGCTTCCTCATGCATATTAGGAGATTTTGATTCATCCCATCCTTTGCATGATTTCCATGATTGCTTGCACCATATGCATTCCATGAATCACAATGCTCTGGATATTTCTCATGATGCATTACACAATTTGAGTCTCCATTATGCGATACATAACAACAAACCTCTCATGATGGATGACATGTTTCTATATCACGCATCTCATTTATTTGAGCATTGGCTATTTAGTACTAACCGACACATGCACGTGCGCATCATGATGGATGATGTGTACATATACCATGCACACACAATTTTCTCTTTGTCTTTGTTTTGTGTAGGTACTTATGAACACTCGTCAACCTCACAATCCCATGAGTTGACGAAACGAGCTCTTGAGAGCAACGATGACTTGGGATCCCGTGGACAATCCTTACCACCGTTCCCTTCGCGCAAGGACTACGCGCATCTCTTTTACTTGGCTCTCATACGGCTATGGGCTATTTACCACTTGTCACCTTATGCCCACACTATTGTGTTCACTTTGCATGTTATTCTTGCTTCTATGCCTTTGCCATACCCTTGCTTGCATCTACCCATGATTCACCATTATGATATCCCTATGTGTACTTGCATACTTGGTGGAGATCCTTGTTGCTATTGCCATGTTTATCATGTGCCCAATGCTATTGATGCTTGTTGTGTTGGGAGAGTCATGATGTTCCATTGCTATTTACATATGGACTCTCGTGATAGAGGCGGGGTGTCCCGATCTTTCGATGAGATGATAACTATCGATTTGGTGGAGACGACTTTGACAATCCGACTACAAACGTGCACGACGTTGCGCCTTAGCAATCGCTAAACCAATCTCCTGAGGTTACTGACGATGCCGGAAGCACGGTCAGCCTGACCACGAAGGTCTATTCCTGCAAGCAATCAAAGAACGAGCAAGAATATGATAAAGCAATCTGAATATTGCAAATATATATGAGGTATTGATAATGGTGGGGATCCGTAAGCGGTCTTGGTCTGGTCGTTGGACACAAACGAAGTACACGAAGTTGCAATGGCTAACTTTTAACTAAACAAATCCCAAGGAAAAGCTACTAGATGGATCTACTTATATAGGAGCAAGGGGTGGCGGCCAAGGAGGTGGGAGGACGTCCCAAGGCAGCCTAAAACTAAATCTAGGTCGTACAAGGCCAATGGGCCCAAGTGGAGGTGATGTAACACCTTTGGACT